>NC_092111.1:1242911-1542911 GCF_045679555.1 Salvelinus alpinus | reverse complement strand
TGATATATACGCACCAAGATCTTTGTACCCAGAAGCACAGAGTAGGCTAGAATTAGCAACAATGAGGTCCATGGCTGAGCAAAAAGAGGAAATTGCACAAAACGTATGTACATGATTGTCTTTGTTTGATGTAAAATTTTGTGGATTGGAACACAAAGCCCCACTTCACAGTCAAGTCTTTATCAAAATATAGCTGAAAACCCCTGGCAACATTGTGAAGAGCTGCTAATATCCATAAATCACTCTTGAAGCTGTATCTGCCGATATAGGACACTCCCGATGCAGGAGAAAATTCTCAAATACTGTTAAATGTCGCAGTTTTCGATGTTCATCCCAATAACACAGATGCATTTCCAGTCAACATGAATTACAATCAGTAGTTACATTACGGTTGAATTCCAGCAGTCGTTTCTGTGCATGTGATGTGCCATATGATGCTTAAATACTGGTTACAGTTGCTATTTCTCTCTACTTTTCGATGTTGTGTCTTTTGTTTGGTTTTTATCGAAACTAAAACTACACATTTTCATTCAACATTAATGAGTTATTTAGTTACATCATTCTAACTGTTTTGTAATTCTAGCAGTTGTTTCTATGCACGTTTATATAGGTTAGAGCCGGGACGAAAGTAACACAGAAGCTAGAATGATGCAGTGAAGCCAGCATGTTCCTAATGTGGAGGACGGCTGACCGTTTGAAAATTATATATGACATCATTACAATTATGCTTTAATCAATTGACTTGACGGATCAGCTTTCACATGAGATTTATCAACAGGTTAGTAGTTGATGGGGGTCACTTAGTGGGGGTCAATTACCTTGTGTCAAGCCGTGGAATTGTGATAAGAACGATGAGTTTTACATTTGTGAAGAGAATAAAGAAGTGTATTCTATCAAGACACGAGGAGAGAGCATGACAAGGACAGTTGGAGCACACCTGATTGGTAGGGCTAAGCATGAAAAGTAATTGAAAACGGTGATTAAACATGTCCTGCTACATTCCCATTGAAGTGAGATGAGAAAATGATGGTTAATATAGGTTTTATGTCATCTATTTTAGTTTAATATTGTAAGGCAACATACAGTATTGTGGTTGCGCAACATTGGTTTCATAAATGTCGAAACCTATAGCATGACACAAATTGACACAAACATGAAATTATGGCGTATAGTACATTTGTTGAAAGTAACGAGTATTACAAACCAGAAACATGGAGATATTGTGCACTTCTCGCCAGTGTTGCTGCCGCCCCGCCGGCAGGTACAAAAGTAACGTTGCGGTAGTTCTGTTCTCTGTATATTTCATTTAAACTCATTTACCCTAAATTAAATTACAGTTGCTAATGGTAGAGGACATATATAAGTTGTTTGTCATAAAATATGGTGTCTCTAGCTCTATCGATCTCTGAGTAACAAAAACAAAAAGTGTTACTTTCGTCCCAGTTCTCCCCTACCATGTTGTGCCATTAGGGATGTTAACGGTTAACGGTTAGCCGCTGATATATTTGACAGGTCATGCTTATGGGTCTATAGGTTCATTTCCATCATTTTGTGGAATTAAATGGCTGTGTGTGTTTTTTGGGTAGTCATCATATATCTTATTTATTATGCACAACATACAGGGCCTAGTTTGAGGAGCGGAATGGCCTATCACCTGTCAGACAGCGTGAGAGCAACTCTTCAAAAAGCCGTCACTGGAGTGCGCAACAAATAATCATTCTAAATGCAATACTAGTTTTATTTCTCAATCTGAACTTGTAACTAAAGCCTCCTATTCGCCATTTGAGGGCATAGGCTATAGTCAACGGTAGGCAGGTTATCCGCACGTCACCCACCCCTTTAAAATGTGAGCTTGAGGCAGTATAATCGTTTAAACCCTGAACATTTTACTTTACTTCAAATAATGAGGTATGTCTTACCTTGCTTCAAAGTGGCCTAGCCAAAATCCAACCGTAGAAATGTGGAGGCAATTATTTTATATTAACCAGCATTTCTCTCATATAAACTTTATTTCGTTGTCCAGAAGCCAAAGTCACAAGCCTAGTCGTATTAGCAACCCATCCTAGTTGTTGTATCTTTAGTTTCCCCTCTTCCTAAGTTTTTAACTGAGATTTTCATCACATATGGAACCGCTTGATTTAGGTGCGCCGTTTAGAACAGTGTTTTCCCGCGAACTGTATTTTGGCAACTGTAACGTTTTATTAGCTACTTAATTACAGCAGTTGTATGTTCAGTAATAGCCTATATAGCCTTTTGACTGTAAGACGATAGGCTAGCTATTGTTTCATTTTTTAATTAAGCTCTTAATGAATAATGTCCATTCCTTGTATGCATGCATATTTTCTGTTGATCACATGATTTTACTGTTTGAAAAACATTTAACCATTTGTTCACCGGTTAATGAGGGTCGGTTAGTCGGCAGCAAAATTGACCAAAATTTGCATCCCTAGATGCCATTATGTGCAGTGCAGCTAGTTCTCAGAGGAAAAAAATAAATTTCTGATACATGACACAGGGAAGATGAGTCTCATTATAAAATGCCAACATCATTAGCATTTCGGCTTTGTGCTGTGCGTGCAAGGTTTCAGGTTTTAAATCTTTGTAAAAAAATAAATTTGCAGTTTGTCAGCAACAAGCCCCCACCCCTACCTCATTAGACAGCTCATCAGCAATCTTTCAGCATATGTATTATTTATGAGCAGAACCCGGTTCATTTTAAACACTCCTTATTTAGTTTTCAGTACATTTGAGCCTTAGTGTCAGCCTATTGTGTAGGAGTGCTTGGAGCCTAAGGAAATTATTTTTTATTTATTTTACTTCATAATGAAGGCCTCATTCCCACTACTGCTCAGAGCCGGTTGGTTCGCTGTCAGCCGCTCGATAGCCTCGTATGAACATTTACATTTTTCAATCAACCTTGTGTTCATTCTCAGGCACTCGATACCTCAGCCTGCTGCTTGATAATTTACCCAGGGTTCCTTTGACCCCCAAGGTGACCTCATGGAATCACACCTTTAATCAATCAACTCAACAGAGGCCCACGTTAGCTAGCCGCTACTATTTGGATCATTTTTCCAGTATGTCTAGGTTTTCTTCAGTCAACAACTGGATTTCTAGAAACTGAACACAATGGACCTGGGCTTATATGTAGACACACAAAACAAAGTAGCTAACATGAAGCATCACAATTTGACTTCTGTTCTGATTCCTTTTGCTGAAAGCTTGAAACAGATTTGTCAGTCGAACCCCCTGATCTCCCTCCAACTGCAACTGGAGCAATTTAGTGGGACTCACACCAAGAAATGTCAAGCTGTTTACCCCACGACTCTAGACCACACTCCAAGATGCCAGCTACCTCTGATTCCATGTACTATAAAGGCAATAGGGTGTCATTTGGGATACAGACGAATATACCAGTTACCTCTGATTCCAATAATCCAGCACCTCTGATCCCCAGCACCAACCTGCAGGTGTGGTCCTCACTTCCAGAGCAGCTGACTGTAAGCACTGGCTATCATTGATATTCATTTCTTGCTCTTAATTCCCCAGTAGAATTTTTTCTCTTTTTGCTTGACAGAGGACTGTGGACTAAACGCCGGTGGGAGTGCTCCATCACGACTATATTTGATCCAATTAAATACAGATTTAATCAGGCCGACAGTCGGGATGTGAATACGGAATGCAATCCGCCTGGTAACTGGAGGATCGTTAGCGTGGGCCGGGTTGCGGTGGGTTTCCAGCCCGGTAACAGAGGATTGGCCTTGTGGGTGAGCCAGAGGGAGGCTCTGATTCTATCTGACCTGTCAATTTGGCCGGAATCCATTCAAATATTCCTGGGCAGTTTTCTTCTTCTTCTAATTCTGTTTTTAATGAGCTATTACCTTTTCTCACTCGTTCTCTGATTTCTTATTTTCTTCTAGCCCCTTCGAACATCTTCTAACCCGCTGATTTAGCATGTTAAGTTGCCGAGGAGGCTTGAGACACAAGGACATTCCTTTGGGAGAGCGGCGAGATCCACTGTTGATGTAAACACTTGATGAATTAATGATTTAGTGATTGGATTATATGTGCAGCAGGACTAAAATGATCTGGAGGAGTTTCATCTTGAATTTACTGGCAGGCAACACAAGCCTCTCTCTGCTTTAGAACGTAGAATAAACAGAAAAACATCCTTTCTGTGCCAGAGAGAGACCCGTCTGTAATGGTTGTGGCTGATTGTGAAAGCATCCTCCACCACGGAGAAGCACTTCTGTGATATGAAATACAGCTCCCCGGTGGCCCATCAAAGTCTGCCGAAAGTGCCGTGTCACCTTCAGAGCTTCTGGGGAGAATTGCTCCAGCTATATGCTTCTAGGCCTATTGATGAGTGGTCATTGGAGATGCTGGATTTCAACATTTAAAAAGGATAGCATTGATTACAAATGCTGCAATTTTATATGGCTTAGAAGACTATGTTTTGTGTGTGTGATTGTTGTGAAAATGGCAATATGACAGCATCTCATCTACTGTTGCATACTGTATCACCTTGATTACACACATAGGCTTTGTTCACGTGTGGGTTTGATTGTTTTGGAAATGGGAATATGGCAGTTTCCCGACTTTTGTATACAGTAAATATCCCCTTGACTTCCCACAACCCACACAATGTAAACACTCGGCAGTATTAAGTACACAGTTTAGTCTCTGAATCAAATCCAAGCTGGCAGCCCGCTGCCTGTAATTTTTCAACAAGCTGTTGGTTTGTGTCCCATCCAACACGTCAGTCACTTACAGTATCTTAATGTAAACAACTTTTGCCTCAACAGTCTCTTTCATGTTGGCTGTGATGGATTCTGTTTTGCTATCAGAACGTGCCCTTGTGTCATTTCTCCCTATTTCACTATTGTGATTCAGGGCATAGCTGAGCCTTTGAATAAAAGACACACAAACGAGAGAGTTGCATTTGATGGTGTATCGTTATTCAGCGTGGCTTGTGTGAAACCTCACAAATAGCAAAATGCATATTTCGTGTAGAAGTTATCAAAACAAAAAAGACGCAACAGAGTGCAATTCGATAATTACTCTCTGAAAAGCGACAACTTTAAAAGCAACTCCAATGGGCACTCTTTTCAATCAACGTTGTTTCCAAGTCATTTCAACACAAAAAAAAATCTATGTGATGACTTTGAATCGATGTGGGAAACTAATTGGATTTGGAAAAAGTCATCAACGTAAGGGAATTTCATGCGTTTTTCACCTAACATGTATTAACCTAAATCCAATAACATGGTGCATTTTTTTGTTGAATTCACATTAGTTGACAACTCAACCACATGTAAATCAAGACTAGACGTTGAACTGACGTCTGTTCCCAGCGGGACGCTTCCACCTCCTACCCTTGGGATAGCCTCACCCACTGCCTTCCACCTCAAATCGGTAGGCATATAATTGGATTCTGTGTTTGGAGGAAGAGTCACCTCACCTGTTATTTCCAGGTGTAAATGAGTTGATGACAGAAAGGTTACTCTGAACCTCACGGGACTCTGTGGTCCTCCAGGAGGAGCGCTGCTCACCTCCTGCCCCAGCCTGATATCTCAAACAGGGCTGTTTTTTAAGTGCTCGGTTGGGTGCCTACGTTCTGCACTCGGTGAGAGCTGTGGAATCGGCTGGCAGCCCCCTGTAAGTTTCTTCTTGTTACCATTTGCATATCGAACAAATAGGAAATTGTGTTCATTTGTATGCAAATGTGTTTGTCCCCAAGGCTGGGATTTTGAATTAAAAGTTTTACCGTCCCATTAATTCCAAATTACACACAGGCACTGACATGGCCCTCTCTTCCTGGCAGGGGAGGTCCTTCCTACCACCCGAACGCAGCCCTGTCAGTTTAGGCTGTTTAGTTTGCCATCTGCGAACAGAGTCGAAATTTGGATTGAATCTGGTCTGCTGATTTGCAGATTGATCGTCTGCACCATGTCGCAATCTTCTCTTAATTATCATGCAAAAATATGCAAAGATTTAGGCTGATTGATATTCCGGGATACTATGGGAGACAGACACGAGAAGGCCTTGGAGTTGTTGACTGACAGGTCGTGAGAAAAATGTTAAATGAGAGAGAGAGTGGTGAAGGCCATCCTCTGTGCAGATGCAGCAGCACCTCGTCAGCCTCTCTCATTAAAATACAGGTATCACTTATGAAAAACGCATGACCCCTCAATGATGGCTGGCATGTATAGACTGATAATAACAATCAGCAAATGCATACGCGACGTGTGTTGTCTATTATGGTGAATAGAGAGATAGAGAGATAGAAAGAGGATGTTTTGGTCTTGTTTCTACTGTTTCAAATCAAATTTCAGCATACGGTCTACTACCCCCATGTACAGCAAGTCTGAATTTCATATTGGATTTTGTGAAAAGTTTAAAAAAAAATAATAGTGCATACTAGTGCATTTCTCAATGATAAGTAAGCCATAATACTAACCTAAGAATAACCCATGCTTCAAACCAACCAGCCTGGAATGAATCCAGCATATGGGAAAATACATGAAACGAGAGAATAAGAGAAAATATTCTTTAACGAGCGAAATGGCCCGATCGATAGATATTTTCAGCTAAATTACAGCCCTGCCATCCTCCCAAGCTGCACAGATGTCAAGTTGGAGAAAAAGTGCTTCATGTCAGAGGAATCGAGGCTGTAACCATCTCCCCTATAGTCCTACAGCCTCCAGTGATGATGGGACACTGAAAAAGGGACACCATAATGGAGGACTATTAAAAATCACATTAAACTGCTATCAGAGTGTGCGTCCAAAATGGCACCCTATTCCCTACATGGTGTACTACATTGACCAGAGCCCATAGGGTGCCATTTGGGCCTCAACCCCAATATGGAGGGGGGAGCAGATACCGCCGCTGTCACTGTACGTTACTGTCCCCTGGGCCAGTCTCTCTCTCTCTAATAACAGAGGCGATCATCATAGTGAAATATGAAGCATGGCACCGGGCTGCAGCCAGGCCTACAGGAGAGTAATCACTGATATCACTCACATGTGACGGTGCTGTAGTCCATCACAACCGAGAAGGATAGAGAGATCTGAAAGGAGAACTGTTTGGGTGGAAAGGGATGAAGTGAATGAGTGATGGAGTGATGGATTTAGGGAGGTTTAGAGAGGATGAAAGCGAGAGTGAAAGAGAAGAAGTGAGATGGGGAGAAAAGCTAAAGGATAGAAAAGGTAAGGTAAGACAAACAGGTGTTATCCAAACAGAATGGTGGAAAGGAGGAAGAGGCAAGAACATAGGGAGCTAACAGGTTGGAAAGAGCAGAAGGAAGTAAAACATGATATTATTGGGTTCATCATACTATGGTGTGGATACAGTTGAAAACCCATGTCATACATAGTTTCATTATACAGATTGAGATTCCTTGTTTGAGTATTGTGTGGTCTAGACAAGTTGGTTTTAGAAAAAACATAATTAGTTTGACATCCCGGCTTTTAAAATGTTTGCTGTACAGTTAGAGGTATCAGAGATTCAGCATGTCAAAGAGGCCAGAGTCCAAGACTAGATTGGGTCACACACAGGAACAGAGCTGAGGAAAGAAAATTGGCTGGCTTTTTGACTGCAAAGAGAGATGGGCAACTTTCTTTCAAATGTTTTAAGAGAGACTTGTGCTTTAAGATTCCACATAAAAAGCACTAGACTTCTGTTGTACTTATTCAGTTGACTGACAAAACCGCATCCTCCCCTTATTACTTAATGAAACCTGTATGATAGCACAGGTGTTCAGTGGCATTTATTAATGGATGCCAAGCGAAGCCAGGCTTCCCTAAAAAATGTACCTAGAAAAAAAGTAAAATATATAAAGTAATGTATCTTTCATCTCTCTGTGTTTCATAATTTTTCTTCAATTAGCAAGAGGCTGAATGTATCTCACTGGAGAAAGCATCCGAGCAAAGAAACAGCGCCTCTCTGTATGTGTAGGCCATCTATCTGAGGCTGTATGGTCCAAAAGAGTATGACATTGTTGCCACCCGTAGCATTGAATGCAAGGGAAGCCAGCGAGAATTTGGCCTCCCTTGATAAAAAATAAATAAAATAATAGCCAATCACCATTGAGCTAAACTGAGTGAGTTGTGAATGGTCCTGGCGCCCCAAAAAAAGAGAATCCCGCTAACTTTATTGACAGAAACTCGTTGTACATCTCGTTGTGTTGTTGTACTCCAGTGGCTAGCTAGCTTGCTAAAATTGGTCCTTTCCTAAATTAGCCATGTATGGAGATAGGGATTTGAACTTGTGGTTTTACTTAATTATCCGTACTGGCCAATGATTATAACAGTGATTCTGATTCAACCATAAATTCATACGTTGTGCCCCTGGCCTGAGTGGATGGAAATTCAATATGTAGCTAGATGTAGAAGGCTAATGTTAACTAGCTAACGTTGCCCATGACAGGAAGCTAGGCTAGCGAGCAAGCATTTTAGTCAGGTAGCCTAGGACAACAAAAACTAAAAGCTTGTACTGTATGACAGAGTGATAGACCATTCAGGCAACATGAAAGAGGAGGATGGCATTGGCATTTCTCTACAAGTAGGGTGAGTCAACATGTTTTTTGTTCTTGCAAGAACACACACTCACACACACGCACAGAAATCAGAAACATGGGCAGCCACATCATATTTAGCTTACGTTGATTGAACTAAATTGTTGACTTCGGTTGCGCTCCGGTTTTCTGATGAAACAAAGGTGGGGTTGATCTTATTTATTCTACAACTGTATCTTCTTATTGTCTCGGCCTTAGGCCTATATATATATATATATATATATAGGCATATGAACTAACGGGTTACAGAGCAAACAACGCAATTATCACAACACATATGTTGTACTATGGCTTTTTTTCTGGCTTGGTATCCCCGGTGATTTCACCCACGCACCGGTACTGCAGGTGTTTTAAATTATGCGATGGCATGGCAGAATTGGCAGAGGTTCTTAAAATCTCCTTTCCATCCCCCGTCTGGGTGACGAGGGCCAATTGTGACTGTTAAGAAAGTCTGCGAGGAAAGGCGATGCGTGGGAGGCCAGAGGACGGAGAGAGGAGGGAAAGAGGACGAAAGGTTAAAGCAGGTGGCAAGAGAAATGTGCCACAGTTTGAGCTAAGGCCATTATCACGTCCCTTAATCCCACACACACACACACACATCTCGGAGGTGTTGGAGGTAATTTCGGGGCCCAGGGCAAATTCACAATAGCAGGTAGTCTCTATTTACAAGTAATTGCATTTCTCTCCCCCTCTCTGAACTGTCAGAATTCTGTGCCTCAGGAAGTAGAAAGTAAAAGGAACACTAAAGAGTTCCAGATGTCCAGTGAAGTTCCACCGCACATGTTTAGCTGGAAACCTTCATATGAATGCAGATTCGGAATGGTAGGTTATTACTGTAAACCTGGGGTGCCTGCCCATTCCCGTCTCTGCCTGGTTATTGAATGTATGTAGTCAGCCAGCTCCCACTGCTTTTCCTTCAAAAGGCATAACTGATTCGGCCATTCGAGTCCTCATTGACTTTAAATTGATCAATTAACTCCGAGGGGCAAAACGGAAATTGGTTGTCCACTGTACTCTACTGTGGCCATGTAGGATTGACGAAAGAGTCTCTATAGACAGTCAAAATGAACTAATAACTACCGATTTGTATTGACCCAAATTAGGATGAATTGTCATGATAACTGACACATTTTTCATGGATGAGGGAGAAAATAAAGTTGTCCGTAGTATCTCAGAATCCTTAAGGGAGTAGGCCGACCAAAACATTACTCAAAGAGACAACAGAGAGAGAGGAAGGGCGGCAACGGTGAAATGCATCCTTCTGAGTGCCTCTCGGCTGATCAAAGGGATGCTCGTGAAATCGTCGGAGGGCTGAATGTCTAAATATCTAGGTGCACACTCACGCAGGGATAGAGGAAACAAGCCGGGAAGAGAGGGAAGAGAGGGAAGAGAGGGATCAGTAGAGTACTACCATAGAGGAGTCCCTCACTTAATCCACACGGCTAAGCTGCAGACACACACAGCGCACAAAAATCTATTGACCAAAACAATTTATTTAATGAAACACCACATCCAAACTCTTACATGACAAATACCAAAGCAATTGTCTGCAACCGTACTTCTTTTTGCTTGTTTGCTTTCTTCCTTTCCTAAGCCTTTATAAAGATCTGTGCCTTGTTAGCAGTAAGTGACTAGCCGACAATGTTGTTATATAGAAAATAACTGTCTATTACTAGTCTGTGAAACAGCTTGAATATAGTATATTTCTCAAAATGCCCTTCTGTTACGCTCTTTGTGTCTGTGTTTCTTGCTTGTTTCAGCATTATGCTCAAATCGTCTTCCCTTTATGTTACAATTCCCAGTTTCCTTATTTCCCCCATGATCACAATATCCACAGAAACTCTGTGTGTCTGTGTGTGTCTGTGTTTGTCTGTGGATCTGTGTTTATGCGAGTTGTGTGGAGGTGGTGTGCCATTGCCATGTACGTGGCTGCAGAGTGGGTGTTATTTATTTGTCCCTATCTATCAGCCGCACAAAGAGGATGATTTGCCCCTCGCCGAGAACACTGGCTGTGCTCAAACTGCGAATAAGTGGAACATGAATTTAGTGATAATTCCTGAGCCCTCTGGAGAGGGGATACAGAGGTGTGCTGGAATGGCAGCTGAGCACGCAGCCACCTGTCACGACCCGAAAAAACAGCAGGTACCGCAAAAACAACCGACCTGTCGGGGCCTTTTTTCAACTCTAATTGTCATATACCTCATTCGTTGGATTACAGCTTTAATTGGGCCTCATAATTACCACTTATTGTTCTCACTTATTGTTTTCGAGCTCAATTTGTTTGTTTCTGTTCACGCTTTGGCAACACAAAATGTTCCTTTGTCATGCCAATGAAGCAATCTGTGTTCAATGCAATTGAATTTTATTGAATTTAAGGAGAGCCCTCAGAAGAGAAATCAGGAGAACAAGAAGAACAAAGGCATTGAGCATGAAAAAGGCACCTGCGGACATAGGAAATGTAAACGGGAGGGTTTTTTCGAAATTATTCGATCTCTGTTTGAAAAGGCTGTTTGTTTCAACTGACAGACAAAACCTGTGAAGAGAATCATGGATTATTAACCAAAAAGAATACATATATTATCATCTCTAAACTAAATCCATTTTAATGAAGTAATGTATCAGTCCATTTGTAGGAGTCCAAACTAGAGAAGTATACTGTAACAGAAGTATACTGTCTGTTGGTGATGATGGTGGTGGTGAATGTTGACGGTCTGTAAGCATACAGAATTAGTATTCCCCCTGGCGCCAGTGAGTAAAGAGATTATCTTCAGAGCCCTAGGTCACCTCCATATCATCATATTGAGATGAATGTGGTCCGGGATCCAATAATCCTAGATAGGATCTGAGATTCATTACAACTGCCTTAACCTTGGATTATCTAACACTTGATAATCAGAGATTGAGGGAACACACACATGGCTGTGTGTCTCCACACAAACACTTGCTAATGCAAAAAAGGTCAACTCAACAGGGATCGATTGAATTCATTGGAAGGCATGGAATTAATTGGTCCCGGTCATCCCCATGACAATGACCTATATCACTAGCCAACACAATATTGTGATATCACCTACCAAGTGGTAAAAGAAAAATCATTCATTCTTACATTTCACAAATACAGTATTTGCTGCATCTTTATCACTTACAAAATATATCTTACAAAGCATGTCCAACTCCTATTCGGTCCAGAGATCTGTGGTCCCCCTGTATAGGCATTGTCTAACAGGTAGCTGTAGCTACTCAACTGTTGCCCAGGCAGCCGAAGCCTGATCAAACTGGTTTTACACTGGGGGTGTCCGAGGGCTCTAAACTTCCACAGAAATCAATACTGGTCTTAACTGTGTCCAACCGGCTGGAACTGGCTGCAATTTCCCCCTGAATCAGAGCCCTGTTCCCCTTAGTCATCAGCAATGACTGGCCAGTAAACACTACAGTACACATAGCGACCAACAGTACCCACACATCCCTCCATCTCTGGGCTTCCCAAATGACACTATTCCTTAATTCAAGTTTCCAAGTTTATTCAACACGTGCACAGGATAGACAGGTGTAAAACAGTACGGCGGAATTCTTACCTTGACACCTCTTTCCCAACAATGCAGTGATAATGATAATGATAGAAAATCTCTCTTTTTTTTCACACACACAAGAACTAAGATGTGAGTGAAAGAAACACGGGAATGCAACTGTATACACGTCAGTGCCAGTACCTTATTCAATGTGCAGGGGTACTGGAGTGGTTGAGGTGGGTTTATACATAAAAAGTGACTGGTAGTAGGATATACATGTAAACAGGGCTGGAAAGTGACTGGTAGCAGGAATATATAACTGGTATTATACTAATGGTACTACAGTATATACATGTAAACAGGGCTGGAAAGTGACTGGTAGCAGGAATATATAACTGGTATTATACTAATGGTAATATATACATGTAAACAGGAGTAATAGTGACCAATAGAAGGTTAAATAGATACAGTGCCTTTAGAAAGCAGTCATACCCCTTCACTTATTACACTTATTCTCACCCATCTACACACAATACCCCATAATGACAAAGTGAAAACATGTTTTTGACATTTTTGCAAATTAACTGAAAATAAAATACTGAAATATCTAATTTACATAAGTACTCACACCTCTGAGTCAATACATGTTAGAATCATCCTTGGCAGCGATTATAGCTGGGAGTCTTTCTGGGTCTATAAGAGCTTTCCACACCTGGATTGTACAATATTTGCACATAATTCTTTCACAAATTCTTCAAGCTCTGTCAAGTTGGTTGTTGATCAGTGCTAGACAGCCATTTTCAAGTCTTGCCATAGATTTTCAAGCCAATTTAAGTCAAAACTGTAACTAGGCCACTCAGGAACATTCAGTGTCATCTTGGTAGGCAACTCCAGTGTATATTTGGCCTTGTGTTTTAGGTTATTGACCTGCTGAAAGGTGAATTTGTCACCCAGTGTTTTGTTGGAAAGCAGACTGAACCAGGTTTTCCTCCAGGATTTTCTATATGCCTAACTAGATTTAGTCAAAATTCCTCCCTGCATGTTCTCACTGCAAAAGAAGCTGCAGATTAGGAGCAGCGAGCAGAGGGGTGTGTGTGTGTATGTACAGTGGTTCCTCAATTAAAAGTTTAGAGTGTATGCCACGACATGTTGTGGTAGATGGTGGCAGATTGTGGTAAATTGCGTCATTCTCTCATTGCGCCACACTATTGCAAGGGGAAGTTAGAACGCTGATTATGCTTCTGGTTTTGCTTTTGGTTTCTCTCCCTCGAAAACAAAAAAAATAATATTCTAAATAACAAACTGGCTTTATTTACCACAGTGTGGACTCTATATAAAGTGAGTTTCTGAAACACGGAATCCTTCATTGCTGATGTGATGAAGAAACTGAATGAAAAAGAGTCCAACGAGGATACAGTGGGGAAAAGTTTGCCATATTTTCAAGACCATAGCTATTTAATTTATTTGTTTTATTTATGAAATGTACTAGTTTACTTAGGCAGTTTAATATTAGTTTAGGCTTGGCCTATTTTGGATATAGCATGAAGCTATATTTGTCAGCATAAAGCTGAATGATTCACTCATTCGTGGCTTTGGATGAAAATAAATAAGTAAAAACATTATTTCTGATCGTCTTTACTAAAAAAATGTTTTGACCAAGTTAATTGGCTCATGTTGTGTGTGTTTGTGTGTGTGTATGTGTTCTATTATTTGTGATATTGTGGTTACAATAAAGAATGTTGTCACACCCTGATCTGTTTCACCTGTCTTTGTGATTATCTCCACCCCCCTCCAGGTGTAGCCCATCTTCCCCATTATCCCCTGTGTATTTATACCTGTGTTCTCTGTGTGTCTGTTGCTAGTTCGTCTTGTTTGTTCAAGTCAACCAGCGTTTTGTGTCTCAGCGCCTGCTTTTTCCAGTCTCTCTTTTCTCGCCTTCCTGGTTTTGACCCCCGCCTGTCCTAACTCCGAGCCCGCCTGCCTGACCACTCTGCCTGCCCCTGACCCTGAGCCTGCCTGCTGACCTGTACCTTTGGACCTCCTCTGGTTTACTGACCCCTGCTTGCCTCGACCTGAATATTGCCTGCCCATGTTGGAATATGAAACTACTGTTTATTCGACGTGGTCTGCATCTGGGTCTTACCTTCATACCTGATGAATGTAAACAAAATAAATCAAATAAATCCTATTCATAATGAATAATCAAATGTGTGTTGCGAGCTTATCATTTTATCTTTTTTTTGTACGTTTTTTTTTTTTTTAGACAACACAAATGACAACATACAGATGCACACAAACATCAACTACATCAGACCTGCCTAGACCCACCTGCACACACCCTCATCTCCAGCGCCACATCACTCTCCACCACATGGCATCAAACTGCACCATTTTGTTTCTTTTCATCACCCACGCACAACATTTGGATAAAAAAAAGCATTTAAAAGCCGATTGGTTGATTTCCAGTTTTTAAGTATACGTTTTTTTCAAAATGATTGACGAGAAAAGTATCGTCCAACCCAACCCACCCTTGTCTTGAAATATGCAGACCGACGGATTACATGGACATTTCCATTTCTAATACTTTTGACAGCAACTTTATAACTCTGTCCATAACTTTTGGACTTCACAACATTCCCAGAAGGCGTGGATTATTATAACTTAATGAACAATGAACCTGGTAATCTCATTTCATTTACTGCAGGCCGAAGACCTATGGGGTTAACCTTCTGAATGAGTGATTATATTGAAGATAGAAGCCACCTCTTAATGAGTTCCGAGAGCTGATCCAATACGTTAGCCAACAAAATAATATCCATTTATTTTGCCTGATTGTTTTTATGACTACAGACAGCAGGCTATTCTTCTTCTTTTCCTGCATTAATTAATTTGCCTGCATGTCTATTCAACATTTAGCTCAAAAGAAACCATGCCATGAATTCAGAACGATACTTCTTTTTTTTCACAATGCAATGCAGCACATTGACAACTCAAATCACTTTAAAGAGCCTTATAATATTAGGCAACAAATAAATATACTAAAACAATAACTTCAAAAACAGTCTGTTCATCACTGGATTCTTTCAAATTGCTGTGCAGGAAAAGGATGTCATCCACCATGCTGGGTCGCAGGCTTGCAGCTGGGTTCTCTCTGAAACCACAACTCCATCTGTAGGTGACGCTTAATCCTTTGGAACGACACAATTACCCACCTGGTGAACAGTAGGCTGTTTGCTTTCCTCCAAGGCCAGGAAGCGATAGAGGAAATCAACAAGATCCACAAGTATTCTTTCACAATAGCTGGCCTTATGTTATCTGCAGTTTTGAGCTGCGCTGTCCCACTCCGTGGTGAATAGCATCCACTCTTCGTTCATGTAATGGGCTGTAAGGTACAAGTATCCTATTTTTCGAACACCGTCAGTCCACATGTCAAGTGTAATTGCGCCAATGTATTTACCCAAGTTCTCTCAAGTCCGGGACCACCAGCCTACGGATTTTTTTGCCCGATGCAGAACTCTAGTGCGAGAGTAGAGAGACTCACAGACAGAAACATTCACACCTCCATTAATTTACAAAAGGATAGTCTAATAGCTTGGTTATGTGTGAAAAATCCCCCAATTTGTGTCACAGTTTAGACTACCGATAGATGCTGCGGTCAGAGTTGAGTCCTATTGTAAAGTGTAGCCTGATTGTCAAAAAGGGCAAACTTGCAATATATTCGAGGCTAAGTCCTCTAAAGTTATACATATTTAACTAACGAAAAATGTATCAACCCCTACAAATATGTCCATTTATTATAATCCACATAATAATTCTAATGAAGTTAGCTGTAGCGAGAGGAGAGAGACTGCGTATCCTAAAGACGATCATATGTGTCTTTAACCCTGCATTATGTGTGTGTGTCTGTGTGTCCTCAACTTGCAGCGGGCCGCCAACTTTGCTGTCACTCAGTCAGATTGCGCTTGTTAGTTATGATGCACATTGATAGCTTGATAGCAGACGTTCTCGCCATGGGATTGCAACAGCAATCTAAATGATCAGACCGAAAACATGCGAGGAAAAGTGATCGGGTGAAATTATGGAGCAAGTAGAGGGAGAAATACAGCTTCTCTCCATCCAATCAGAGCAGC
Source organism: Salvelinus alpinus (assembly GCF_045679555.1). Lineage (NCBI taxonomy): Eukaryota > Metazoa > Chordata > Actinopteri > Salmoniformes > Salmonidae > Salvelinus > Salvelinus alpinus. Next base: position 1,526,694 of record NC_092111.1, on the reverse strand, counting down.
AGGATCAACGTACAGCTCACCCTTCTCTTTACAGACAAGCAAACTGGCCAGTTGACTTATTTAGACCACGTAGAACCTTGCATATGACTGACACGAGAAAGATGCGTGCTGACACCCGAAAATTACTTACATGGATAATTACAAGAAATACTTTGATCATAATCGCATCCAGAAAATTGCCCATATCCGTTATGATACTCGTTTTGTCTGACTACTCGGCACACCCCTAATGACTACCACTCTTCAAGCATGGTGGTGGCTTTATCATGTTATGCGTGTCATCGGCAAGGATTAAGGAGTTTTTTTTAGGATAAAACTAAAGGAAATAGAGCTAAGCACAAAATACTTTTGTTTTTCCCAATCATGTGTATCATCCAATCCGGCTATCAACTGTCAATTTACAGATATGATTACGAGTATGCCGTGTTGGCACACCCCTAGTACTCAGTGATGTGTTTAGTTGGATTTGTACCAAACACAACGCTTTGTAAGGACATAAAGTACATTTCTTTGCACATGATTTGCAGTTTGACTTTAGTGCCTTGTCGCAAACAGGATGCATGTTTTGGAATATTTGTATTTTGTACAGACTTCCTTCTTTTCACTCTGTCATTTAGGTTAGTATTGTGGAGTAACTACAATGGTGTTGATCTAGCCTAATATTTCTCCTTTCACAGCCATTAAGAAGCTCTGTAATAAGTCACCACTTATTATTATGTGACTTGTTAAGCACATTTTTACTCCTGATCTTATTTATGCATGCCATAACAAAGGGGTTGCGTACTTATTGACTCAAGACATTTCAGCTTTTCATTTTTTATTAATTTGTCAAATGTTCTAAAAACATAATTCCACTTTGAAATGATGGGGTATTGTGTGTAGGCCAGTGACACAAAACCTCAATCGAATCCCTTTTATATTCAGGCTGTAACACAACATGATAGGCACTGTAACTAATAATGGTAATGGACATCAATAATCAATGGACAGCAGCGTAATGAAGTAATACATCTAATCTATAATCGTTTTAGCTGAAGTGTAGGTTGCGTCTTTGTGAGTAGAAACCAATGGACGGGCATAGAGTCTAAGCATAGAGTGTGACTAGTCTGTGGGAGAGGAAGAGCAGTAGGTGTTAGCCAATTCTCAGTATTCTGGCCAGGGGATAGAAGCTGTTTAGGAGTCTGTTGGGCATAGCCTGGATGCTACGGTACCGCCTGCCAGACAGGCGCATGGAGAACTAAACTCTGCAAAAAAAGAAACCCCTTTTTCAGGACCCTGTCTTTCAAAGATAATTCGTGAAAATCCAAATAACTTCACAGATCTTCATTGTAAAGGGTTTTAACACTGTTTCCCATGCTTGTTCAATGAAACACAAACAATTAATAAACATGCACCTGCGGAACGGTCGTGAAGACACTAACAGCTTACAGACGGTAGGCAATTAAGGACACAGTTATGAAAACTTAGGACACTAAAAGAGGCCTTTCTACTGACTCTGAGAAACACCAAAAGAAAGATGCCCAGGGTCCCTGCTCATCTGCGTGAACTTGCCTTAGGCATGCTGCAAGGAGGCATGAGGACTGCAGATGTGGCCAGGGCAATAAATTGCAATGTCCGTACTGTGATACGCCTAAGACAGCGCTACAGGGAGACAGGACGAACAGCTGACCGTCCTCGCAGTTGGAGAGCACGTGTAACAACAGGTGCACAGGATCGGTACATCCGAACATCACACCTGTGGGACAGGTACAGGATGGCAACAACAACTGCCCGAGTTACAACAGGAACACACAATCCCTCCATCAGTCCTCAGACTGTCCGCAATACCCTGAGAGAGGCTGGACTGAGAGCTTGTAGGCCTGTTGTAAGGCAGGTCCTATCCAGACATCACCGGCTACAACGTCGCCTATGGGCACAAACCCACCATCGCTGGACCAGACAGGACTGGCAAAAAGTGCTCCTCACTGACGAGTCGCGGTTTTGTCGCACCAGGGGTGATGGTCGGATTTGCGTTTATCGTCGAAGGAATGAGCATTACACCGAGGTCTGTACTCTGGAGCGGGTTTGATTTGAAGGTGGAGGGTCCGTCATGGTCTGGGGTGGTGTGTCACAGCATCATTGGACTGAGCTTGTTGTCATTGCAGGCAATCTCAACGCTGTGCGTTACAGGGAAGACATTCTCCTCCCTTATGTGGTACCCTTCCTGCAGGCTCATCCTGACATGACCTTCCAACATGAATTTTTGTTTCATCAGACCAGAGGACATTTCTCCCAAAAGTACAATCTTTGTCCCCATGTGCAGTTGCAAAGCGTAGTCTGGCTTTTTTTATGGCGGTTTTGGAGCAGTGGCTTCTTCCTTGCTGAGCGGCCTTTCAAGTTATGTCGATATATGACTCGTTTTACTGTGGATATAGATACTTTTGTACCGGTTTCCTCCAGCATCTTGACAAGGTCCCTTGCTGTTGTTTTGGGATTGATTTGCACTTTTCGCACCAAAGTACGTTCATCTCTAGGAGACAGAACGCGTCTCCTTCCTGAGCGGTATGAAGGCTGCGTGGTCCTATGGTGTTTATACTTGCGTACTATTGTTTGTACAGATGAATGTGATACCTTCAGGCATTTGGAAATTGCTCCCAAGGATGAAGGATGAACCAGACATTTTTTTTTCTGAGGTCTTGGCTGATTTCTTTGATTTTCCCATGATGTCAAGCAAAGAGGCACTGAGTTTGAAGGTAGGCCTTGAAATACATACACAGGTACACCTCCAATTGACTCAAATTATGTCAATTAGCCTATCAGAAGCTTCTAAAGCCATGACATACTTTTCTGTAATTTTCCAAGCTGTTTAAAGGCACCGTCAACTTAGTGTATGTGAACTTCTGACCCACTGGAATTGTGATACAGTGAATTATAAGCACCTGGCCGTGCTGCTGCTCCAGTTTCAACTGTTCTGCCTGCGGCTATGGAACCCTGACCTGTTCACCGGACGTGCTACCTGTCCCAGACCTGCTGTTTTCAACTCTCTGGAGACAGCAGGAGCGGTAGAGATACTCTTAATGATCGGCTATGAAAAGCCAACTGACATTTACTCCTGAGGTGCTGACTTGCTGCACCCTCTACAACTACCGTGATTATTATTATTTGACCATGCTGGTCATTTATGAACATTTGAACATCTTGGCCATGTTCTGTTATAATCTCCACCTGGCACTGCCAGAAGAGGACTGGCCACCCCTTATAGCCTGGTTCCTTTTGGCCTTTCTAGGGAGTTTTTCCTAGCCACCGTGCTTCTACACCTGCATTGCTTGCTGTTTGGGGTTTTAGGCTGAGTTTCTGTACAGCACTTTGAGATATCAGCTGATGTAAGAAGGGCTATATAAATAAATTTGATTTGATTTGAAGTAATCTGTCTATAATTGTTGGGAAAATTACTTGTGTCATGCACAAAGTAGATGTCCTAACCGACATGCCAAAACTATAGTTTGTTAACAAGAAATGTGTGGAGTGGTTGAAAAACGAGTTTTAATGACTCCAACCTTAGGTATGTAAACTTCCGAATTCAACTGTATTTATCCTACTATTTTTTACCAAACAAGTGTCCTTTTGTGCTCTGTGGAACCTGGTCAAAAGTAGTGCACTATATTCTTTTGAAAGCAATAACTTAGTAACAAAAATAATATGTCGAATAATAATGAAATAATAATAATACTTTTTTACATAAACAGCATAAAAATTTTGTTGTACAACTACTAATAGGCCTACAGCTAATATAAACTGCTGCTACAACTACTAATATAACTAATGAAACAAAGTACCTATAATATATACATACATACATACATACATACTGTATTTACAAATACAGTATATTCACATGGTGATGTTTCTATTAGTTAAAAACATAAACCGTTTCTTCTTAACATTTGAAAAAGGGCTTTCTTAGATTCACTGTGTGATTTTAATGCCCTGATTTATATAGGTAAATTATTCCAGTCAGTTTGGCCTTTGTATCTGAGAGATCTTACTCGAACCTCATGATGTACCCTTGGAAATTGTAATTGCTTCTGTTGTGGAAAGGAGTAGTGTGTCTTGTAAAGTTAGGTGTTCCTTAATATGTACAGGAACATTTAAGTTGATACATTTAAAAATAAATTGGTACCAATGCAGTTGTCTTCTGTTTGGGAGTGACGGCCAATTTAGTGATTCATACATTGTCCAATTTGTAAGTCGCTCTGGATAAGAGCGTCTGCTAAATGACTTAAATGTAAATGTAAATGTAAATTGTCCAATGATGTGTCTTATAATGGCATCCAAGAATGAATCTGCAAAGATTGTTGTAAGTGACATCTAATTCGCTAAGTCAGGTCTTGGTTGTGGTTTGATTGATGGTGTCACCAGAGTCTAGGATAGGAAGCAGCAGCTGGGTGACTAAGGTCTTTCTAATGGATACCCCTACATAGGGAATAGGGTGCCATTTGGGATGAACCCTTAGCACTCAGACCGAAAAACTCCCTAGCCTGGTCAGGTCTGATTTGGATGCGTCCCAAATGGGAAAAAATTCCCTATATAGTGCACTACTTTTGACCATGACCCATAGGGTTCTGTTCAAAAGCAGTGCAATATGTAGGGAGCTGGGTGCCATTTGCGACGCACCCGATGGATGACTCATGTTGTTTGTGATCATTAAATACATTAATATTGCATTATTGCAGGTTGCTTGTTGTAATTAACGCTGATGATGATGTGTTACTAACTCCAATATGCCAGAGTGCAAATTGGCGAGAGGACGTTTGTGATGACTAGCCCGTCGTCACAAATAATTACATGTAATAATGCAGTCCCTAACGCTTCGCCGAATGGTTGTGCCGCGGTAAACTTGAAGTGATTGTTTCCGCTGAATACGTTCAAGCATGCATTCAACATGTCAATCAAAATCAAAATGCATTGCCACATATAGTAAGTAGCATGTCGAAATCAGAGAACCAGAGACAGAAAAAAACAAGTTGGAGGTATGCTAGAGTCCTCGATATCCATTTATTTTCTCCAGTCTAACTTCCAGTCTCCAGCCAGCCTTGTTGTTCTGGTCGGCTGCCCTCTCCCCTCCATCTCCCTGGTTCTTTATTGACTGTGGAGTTTAAGGTGGTGTTAAACCAGCATCGATGTAATAGTGGGCATTAGCCCTTTGAACTGCCCTTAATCTGACTTTAATAAACTCGCCCTTGTACTTCTGATAAGGTGACTGCAGTCTCTCGCGGGCACGCACGCACACAAACACACAAACAAACACTATTGGGTGGCGTTTGTGTGTGCCTGCCAGCGTGCATGCGTGTATGTGCGTACATTCATGTGTATGTATGAGTGTGTGCAGTAGCCCATTATTATGGGCATAGTAGCATGCCCATACAAAGACCGTCAAAAGCCCTTCTGCCGACGCGGTGTTTTAGAGCCGTGCTTGAGACTCTACTTTAATTGGAATGTAATTGGAGAAGCACCATTGATCATAAATCGCATTCAGGTCCCTCTCCTCCCTCAGCGCAGCTAGCACTCCTCTGTTTTCTATGCTTCCCTCCCTCCATCTCTTCTTCCCTCCCTTGTTCCTTCTCACCCTCCCTCCCTCCCTTATGAAGTACGTCAGTCATGTGCAGTGGAGCGACGCAGAGGAACAAGGCCCCCTACTGGGTCCACAGCGCTAGGGTCAATCTGCGTCTGGGGCACAAACCACTGTAAACGGGTAGGGGGAGAGAAAGAGGGAAAGAGAGAAAGAGGGGAAGATGGGGATTAGGAGGAAAGACAGGAAAGGAGAGAAATAAATAAATTGTAATTATCCCCTGGTCCTATTGTGCAATTTCTTCCAGCGTTTAGTTAAGTGAGATGTGCTTTGGGTGTTCTGTTGTTTTTGAATGCTTCAGAGAAGTCAATTTATCGCCTCATTTGTCAACCGCTGAAGTGCGTCAGCAGCATCTAAATGGTGTCAAAGAGTCGAGAAATGCTTTCTTATTTAGTCTGAGTCTACCTGTGAATCAGGGTTGAGGAGATTGGCTTTGCACTGTTTTAAATACGGGCTCTACCACAATGAAATCTAAGGGCACCACTGGAGAGCTCGTGTCACAAATTGATTCTGAAGTGGAAGAGGAAAATACAAGAGAAAGAGAAAGAAGGCAGAGAAGCTTGTGGTGAAAGAGACTGCCAGGGTCTTTGACGAGACTGAAAAGTATATAGCAGAATGATCAACCGATAGGAATGTGGAGAAAGAGAATGAGAGGATGGGTATATGTAAAGACTAAAATTCGGAATGATTTTGGGGTACAGCACAGCAGTAGAAAGAGACACCATGAAAGGATGATGAGAAAGCATTGCTAATAAAAAAAACAAATAAGTGGTTAAGTGGATAAACGTAAGATACAAAAAGGATAATAAAAGGAAGGATGAACGAAAGGGTGATGGAGACACAGAGAGAGAAAGAGGGTGTAGACGTAGAGAAAGGCAGGTGGGAGGGAGGGAGGAGGAGAGAGAGAGAGAGAGGGAGGGAGAGAGGGAGGCTGTTGTTTTAAGATCAGTACGGATGAGTGCGTTTCCCCTCTCTGGGGAGGGGGCCTGTTGGCTCTCTCTGTCTGTCATTCCACTCGTTTATGCCTCGCTCCAAGGGAGAGGTAAAGGGCACTGTGTTTGTCTGGGGGGTCGACAAGAGGGGGAGGAGGGGGGTGCAGTAATGCTCTTTTCAACATTGAATGCACCCTTTTTCCACCCGCTCTTTCATTTTCCCTTCATCTTTTTACTCTCCGTCTCATTTTTCTGCCTCCCTCCCTCCTTCCCTCCCTCCTTTCTTCCACTCCTACTACATTTCTGCTCCATGTCCGCTCTGGCATGTGGCTTACAGCAGGCCTTTGGTTTTCACGTAACCAAGCATGGTTATTGGTCTCCATTACAGGGTACCCCTCAGTTGTTTATCAAAGTGTTGCGGGTAGTAGAGGAAGTCATTTACTATCAACCCCAGGCTTTTGGGTCTCACGAGTGGCGCAGCGGTCTAAGGCACTGCATCTCAGTGCTAGTAGGCGTCACTACAGACCCTGGTTCAATTCCAGGCTGTATCACAATTAGCCGCCATAGGGCGGCGCAAAATTGGCCCAGCGTCGTCTGGGTTAGGGTTTGGCCGGGGTAGGCCGTCATTGTAAATAAGAATTTGTTCTTAACTGACTCGCCTAGTTAAATAAAAAAAATATTGAGCCCTTGAAGGTAAACAGTAGAAGATTACATTATCTGATATGGGCATTTTTTGTGTTTTAAACTGTTTAAACAACACATCCTCTAACCACCTAGAGCCACTGAAATGTGACTGAAGTGTAGCTAAAATTGCAGATAATAATGTCCATGTATCAGCTAAAACCACATAAGGGGTATGTTTTCCGGACTGATTCTTGGTAGTCTTAAACAAATCTACTTTGATACAAAAATATACACCTCACACATGGTTATGGTTTAAAAAAAGAAGACATCTGTACCATGTCAGATATAGAGTTGAAATGTATTCCATTTTGAGTTTGCATCCCAATATTACACTTTATATACAGTACCAGTCAAAAGTTTGGGCACACCTACTCATTCAAGGGTTTTTATTTATTTGTACTATTTTCTACATTGTAGAATAATTGTGAAGACATCAAAACTATGAAATTACACATATGGAATCATGTAGTAACCAAAAAAGTGTTAAACAAATCAAAATATATGTTATATTTTATATTCTTCAATTTAGTCAACCTTCGCCTTGATGAGAGCTTTGCACAATTCTCTCAACCAGCTTCATGAGGAATGATTTTCCAACAGTCGTGAAAGAATTCCCACATATGTTGAGCACTTGTTGGCTGCTTTACCTTCACTCTGGTCCAACTCATCCCAAACCATCTCAATTGGGTTGAGGTTGGGTGATTGTGGAGGCCAAGTCATCTGATGCAGCACTCCATCACTCTCCTTCTTGGTCAAATAGCCCTTACACAGCCTGGAGGTGTGTCGTGTCATTGTCCTGTTAAAAAACTAATGATAGTCCCACTAAGCGCAAACAAGACGGAAAGGCACATCGCTGCAGAATTCTGTGGTAGCCATGCTGGTTAAGTGTGCCTTGAATTCTAAATAAATCACTTACAGTGTCATCAGCAAAGCTCCCCCACACCATTACACCTCCTCCTCTATGCTTCACTACTGGAACCACACATGCAGAGATCATCCATTCACCTACTCTGCGTCTCACAAAGACATGGCGGTTGGATTCAAAAATCTTACATTTGGACTCATCAGACCAAAGGACAGATTTCCACCGGTCCAATGTCCATTGCTTGTGTTTATTGGCCCAAGCAATTCTCTTCTTATTATTGGTGTACTTTAGTAGTGGTTTCTTTGCAGCAATTCGACCATGAAGGCCTGAACAGTTGATGTTGATATGTGTCTGTTACTTGAATTCTGTGAAGCATTTGTTTTGGCTGCAATCTGAGGTGCATTTAACTCTAATGAACTTATCCTCTGCAGCAGAGGTAACTCTGGGTCTTTCTTTCCTGTATCGGTCCTCATGAGAGACAGTTTCATCATAGCGCTTGATGGTTTTTGCGACTGCACTTGAATAAACGTAGTTCTTGAAATGTTCCGCATTGACTGACCTTCATGTCTTAAAGTAATGATGGACTGTGGTTTCTATTTGCTTATTTGAGCTGTTCTTGCCATAATATGGACTTGGTCTTTTACCAATTAGGGCTATCTTCTGTATACCACCCCTAGCTTGTCACAACACAACTGATTGTCTCAAACGCATTAAGAAGGAAAGAACTTCCACAAATTAACCCAAGGCTGAATGCATTGAAATGCATTCCAGACCTCATGAAGCTGGTTGAGAAAATGCCAAGAGTGTGCAAAGCTGTCATCAAGGCAAAAGGTGGCTACTTTGAAGAATCTCAAATGTAATATATTTTGTTGAACACTTTTTTGGTTACTATATGTTTCCATATGTGTAGTTTCATAGTTTTGATGTCTTCACTATTATTCTACAATGTAGAAAATAGTAAAAGTAAAGAAAAATGTGTAGGTGTGTCCAAATTATTGACTGGTACTGTACATCACAGAAGACTGAAATATAACACAACTGTTTTGCACAGAAACACCGGATTTACGTCGTAAAAAAACCCCATCTTTATTAATTATGAAAAAGATGAATAACATTCCACCCATGAGGCCAAATAAGGCGAAACACAAACAACGCACCGACATGAAGAAACAGAGTCAATAACACCTGAGGAAAGAACCAAGGGGAGTGACAGATATAGGGAAGATAATCAAGGAGGTGATGGAGTCCAGGTGAGTGTCATGAGGCGCAGGTGCACGAGACGATGGTGACAGGTGTGCGGGATAATCAGCAGCCTGATGAACTAGAGGCCGGGGTGGGAGTATAGGTGACACATTGACTGCAGGAAAAGGCAGACGTTCAGAATTAGGCTTGATCTGTGTCTGCAAAATCACCCCGAGGTGTAATGGTAGTTTAGTTTAGTTTAGTTTATATCACCAGGTTACTCCTCTCAGAAACTACCATCGCTGTTTTTGGGAACCATATATTGTACTGCACATGGAAAGGTCATCAAGGTAGTTAAACTACAATAGATGTGATTGGGAGGCAGGCTCCCCACAGGTTAAGTATGCAATCTGCATAAGGTGCTTATTTTTACTTGTGTGTGTGAGTGCGCGTGAATCTCTGTCTGTGCAAGTGTGTGTGTGTGCCTCTCCCACAGCGGGTGCAGCCAAAGTGTTTTTACACTAATGTAATTCCGTGGCCGTCCTCCAGCTAAAAACCAGGAGCAGTCTCCTCTACACTTCCCTCAATGTCACCTTTCCCTCTCTCTTCCACTTTCCTCTCGCCTCCTCTCCCAGCCCCCTCTCTCAGTTTGTCATTTTTCATCATCTGTCTGTGTTTTCTAATCTCTGTCCTTTCTCCTGTCTGCGTCTCAATTCATCATCTCAACTTGGGTCTTGTGCTGAAGGTTACTGAGTCACTGATAGAGAGAACAGGAGGAATAGACGAACACAGACAGTGACAGAGGGGAGGGAGGGGGGTCTCTCTCTCTCTCTCTCTCTCTTTCTGCTGTGTTTCTTCCTCCCTTATCTTCGTCCTGGCTCTCCCTTTCACTCCTACCCTGACATCTCTCCCTCTCTTCTTCTCCTCCTGGAGCTCTGTCATGTGACAGCTGTCAATCACACACATACACGTGCACACACACACACACACACTGCCAAGGTAGCAAAAGCAGGGAGTTGTTGTGACCTGTGTGTACGTGTGTCTGTATGTATCTGCCAGGCACTACCTCACGTAAGTGCCCTGTATAAACACTAGCCCACCAGAGCACAAAGGATGTTGGCTAGCAGATCGCACAAATCTGAAATACTTAACCCTCACTAGTGCTGCTTGGCGAGTCACAAGCCACACACACTGCAGTGTTCTGTAGGGCGGCCTATGCATCATGCTCCAGCTGCACATATGAATGCACGCCCTCCATTCGTATGCTCGCTAAAAGAGAAACACATTAGTTGACGTTGTATGCTATCTTTACGCACGTAAGGTCACATTCAGAGGTCCCGCATGCTCCACTAAACAAACTGGCTGCATTAGGGCCTCGCGAAATAGCCTGACCAGCCTGAGTACACGCAGACTGTCTGAAATTCTAATCACCGAACACAGGCATTACTATTCTATCTATGCTTCCGACTATTCCTGCTAAGCTTTCTACACAGTTTTGGTCAAACCGTGAAGGCCAAAGCCATTTCGTAAAAAAAAAACACATTTGTATTATATTTGGATAAACACAATCTCTTGCTTACTTTTCAACACTCTTCCTCCACCTCTCTATCTCGTTCTCTTTGCCTGACTTTCTCCGTTTCGCTCGAAGTTAAATGATCCGTTTTTGCTCACCCTCACACATTCCTCTTCCTATCCCTTCCCTTTGTCATGATTTATTTATACATTACCCATCTTTTCTTAATAATCTCTCCCTCTTATCTTTCAATTTTCCCCCTTTGCCTCCCTCCGTCTCGGCCTCCCTTTGTTCTCCTCCTTGTAAAGCACATCACCTCTCTATCTCCATTTCTGTGCTGCCGTTCGTTTCTCATTCCCTCCCTCACTGCCGCCTCCCCCTCTCCCCTTATCTCTTCCCCCCTATATCCCTTCATCTCTACCTCTTTTTCTCCCCTCTTCTCTATCTCTCTGCCTGGCTCGCTCTGCATTCCTCACTCGCTCCCGACCTCCGTGCTGTCCCCCTGCCCCTGACTGAAATTAAAACCTGACTGCGTTGGCTTGGCGTGTCCACCTCTCCCGCCAAGGCCCGGCCATATGGGCCTAAGAAATAGACCTTGAAGAATAAGATAAAGTACATCAAAACTGCCACGGACTCGCGGCTCTGTGGGCACTGTATATTTTTAGATAACCATTTAACATTTTTAAAAGCTGTTTCTGTGCCTCTCTTTCTCCACCCTCCTCTCTCTTACTCTCCCCTTCTCCCTCCCTCTCTCTCCCCTCTCTCTCTCCCTCTCCTCTCACTCTCTCTTTCTCTCTCTCTCTCTCTCTCTCTCTCCCATCCCCCTCCCTCTCTTTCTCTCCCTCTCCCCTATCGCTCACCCCCCCTCTCTCTTCTCTCTCTCTCTCTCTCTCTCTCTCTCTCTGGTCTCAATCTGACAGTGAAGCAAGAGTCTGCAGTGATTAACACTGATTAAAGTAGTTACAGGGCTCTCTCATTCTCTCTCATTCTCTCTCATTGTGTGTGTGTGTGTGTGTGAGAGAATCTGTCACTCATCTGGCCAGGGTATCAGAGTAGGTATCGGCACAGCTGTAGGATCCTGGCAGTTCAGATGGTTCAGTGTTTGTGTGTTTGTTGTATGTGCGTTTTCCCCTTTGTGTCATTCTCACCTTGTCTTGTTTTGACAACGACCACATTCACAGATGAACACAACCACAGTTTTAACCCAGAAGTGTAATATCAACAATCTGCAGTCTGTAAAATGACCTCATCCATCTTTTTCTACTATGCTATTAGTCCCTCGAAATACAAATGGTCCCATATTAGGTTACATTAAAGTGTTTGTTCTGCTCATTGAAGGTGTTGATGTCTTACTGGCTGCGTCTCAAATGGCACCAAATGGGCCCTGGTCAAAAATATTGCACTATATAGGGTGCCAGGGAGGGAGGAGAGGGAAGAGAGAGAGAGTGAGAGTTAGGGGGGTAAGGGGGATTACAGAGAGAGAGGGAGAAAGAGAAGACGAGAGAGAGGAAGGGAGAGGTACAGACATAGAGGGGGGGTGGAAGGGAGAGAGGAGAGAGAGTGATGGGTGGCGGTAGAGAGAGGGGGGGCGGAAGAGACAGAAAAAGAGGAGAGAGAGCGAGGGAGGAAGGAAGAGAGAGAGAGAGATATCTCGGCGCTATATCCTCCCAAATTTAGCGAGACCCATATGGCTAGCCTATCTAAAGTGTTAGTGTTGTCTGGGCTACAGTACTATAGCCCAGGCCAGGCCAAATCAGATCAGGCCCCACAGCAAAGAAAGACAAAACAGCCAAGGCTTTGTTCCAATCGTCTTCAAAAACTCCCCGATGCGGAGGTGTGACAAGCGCGCCAGGCAGGGATCCGCTGCCCACGAGCATTCCGAGTGCCACTTTCCAACGGGTGGGGGAGAGAGAGAGAGAGGGAGAGAGATTTTTTACACCAATTATCTAATGTGTGATCTTGGGGGTTGTCCTCATAACTGCCTGTCATCTCTGCTGGGCTCTTGTCGTGGTCTATCATTTTTAATCTTCTCTGTTATCTCCTGCTTCTCAGCTGGTGTCACTGCATATGTCTGAAATGGCACCCTGGTCCCTTTATAGTGAATAAAGCCCCATAGTGCTCTAGTCAAAAGTGGTGCACTATATAGGGTATAGGGTGCCATTTTGGACGCGGCCACTGTGCTGTAGTTTGGGGGCCGGGCATTTCCATGATGAGATGGCAAAGCATACGCATTCATTCATTAATATGATCACCATAGCCACCTGCTACACACTACAAAATGGACTTTATAAATTAGATTTTAGGATAATACAAGGTTATACATTGTGCCATATGACCAATTCTGGAGTGGGATTTCAATGATGGGGGGGGTTTTGTGAATTTGGAAAGTATGAGATTATTGTTGGGTATTATTATGCTGCACTTGGTTTGGCACATGCGTATCCCTCCCTCTGCCATGTCATTCCAGCTAATGCCCGTCTTTGTCTTCTTGACATGGTTGGCGGTCCTTGACCAGCCAGCCACTCAACAGTTTATTGATCGATTGATTGGTTTCATTTATTGCCATTGACTTTTTTGTATCAAAATAGAGTACATACATTTTTTTTACTTTTCAGGGATGATACAAAGTCAATTACTTATTTCCATTGTGGTCCCTCATTTCCATTCATAAGAACCTTGAATCTATATTAGAAAAATACACAAAGTTTCAATCAACCTACAGCATAACTACACTTGCAGACCGTCTTTATCTGGGTACTGCATAGACACAGAGCCAGGAGAAAGAACCTGCCTTGACACACTGTAGGTTCACCCACTTTAATGCTTTATCACAGAGAATACCTTGAGAATACATGAACGTATATATTCTCGCCTGTTATGTAAGGTCTTTATGTCATGGCCCTGGGAAAGCGAGAGAGAATGAGAGAGGGAGAGCGAGAGAGAGAAAGAATATAGAATATAGAGAGAGAATAGAGAGAGAGAGAGAGAGAAACCAGGTGTTCTAGTGCCAGTCAATTATTCAGGAAGCGAAATATGGTCTATCTTCCACCGCTCTGGCTGCTCTAAACCTGTATGGCCTGAACTCAACTCATACCAGGATACAGATTTAGTCGCTCCTCAGCACTGCCGCTGTGTGCTGTAGCATGTGGCGTTTAGCATTATCGGTGTCCTCCTGTGTAACGTGTAAATAAGTACCCTGGGCATTTTCGCTTGGCTGTGGCTGTAGGTGGTTTGCGCAAACATATATTTTAAAGGGACAGGTTATTTTAAGAAGGGATGAAATATTCATGGAGGCAGAGAGAGGCTTGCCCTGAAGCATACATACTGTGTGTTTTTCTCCTATTTCTGTGTGAATATGTTGGAATTCTTTTCACACAGTGTGCTTTATGGGATATATATGGGTAACTGCATGTGGACAGTGTCTGTATAAGGATAAGCAACGTATGTGTGTTGATATGCTCACGAGCACAGCTTTGCATACCGTGTGTGTGTGTGTGTGTGTGTGTGTGTGTGTGTGGGGGTAGCACTCTTTCTCTCTCTCTCTCTTCCTATATATCCCTCTCTCATGATCAATCTTGCTCCCCTCTCCCTCTTCCTTTCTCTCTCTCTCTCTTCCTATCTATCCCTCTCTCATTATCTGTCTTGCTCTCCCTCTCTACCTCTTCCTTTCTCTCTCTCTCTCTCTCGCTCTCTCTCTCTCTCTCTCTCTCTCTCTCTCTCTCTCTCTCTCTCTCTCTCTCTCTCTCTCTCTCTCTCTCGCGCGCTTTCTCTCGCTCTCTCTCTCTGTGCCAACCCAACTGAGAGGCATAAAGAGTTATGTTTGAGAAAGCTAACACCCCACTGTGGTAGACTTCCTATGAGAGCTGCATAGGCTCTCACACCCTACACTTCAAAGCTCATACGTTGCTCTTTGAAACTTTGGAAGTAGGTATGGTTCTGTTGTCTGATGGCTTCAGTGTGTTTCGTCCTGAGTTTACTTTTAAGTAAGTATAGTGCTCATTTTGTCTGTTTAGTTTGCTGGCATTCTTTGTTCTTCGGCCCACGTGTTTGTCTACACAAGTCAAATGGAATGGAGTCTGTTGCACCTGTTGTTAATGGTTGCTGTTCATACAAAGACCTGTACATAGCTAGACATGACCGGCCTTGTCGACCTGATAGCTACTGAGGTGAGGGGCTGGTTTGATGTTGATGATAATGTGTTTTCTTGCATACCAAAAATGACAGATATTGTCGTGGTGGGGAGGCCAGAAAGAGGTGTTCATTCATATAAGGACATCAGTCAATTTAAATAAATTCACTGATCTATGGATCTCACATGACTGGGAATACACATATGCATCTGTTGGTCACAGATACCTTAAAACAAAATGGGCCTCACAATGGGCCTCAGGATCTCGTCACGGTAGTTCTGTGCGTTCAAATTGTGCATTCAAATGCAATTGTGTTTGTTGTCCGTAGCTTATGCCTGCCCATACCATAACCCTACTGCCACCATGGGGCACTTGTTCACAAGGTTGACATCAGCAAACCGCTCTCCCACACATCGCCATACATGTGCTCTGCGGTTGAGAGGGACGATAGACACACTGCCAAATTCTCTAAAACGACGTTGGAGTGAGGCATCACTACAGCCTCGGGTTCGATCCCAGGCTGTGTCACAGCCAGCCGTGACTGGGAGACCCATGAGTCAGCGCACAATTTGCACAGCGTCGTCCGGGTTAGGGGAGGGTTTGGCCGGCAGTTCCTTGTCTCAGTGACTCCTTGTGTTGGTCCGGGCGCCTGCAAGCTGACTTCGGTTGTCAGTTGGACAGTGTTTCCTCCGACACATTGGTGCGGCTGGCTTCCGGGTTAAGCGAGCAATGTGTCAAGAAGCAGTGTGGCTTGGCAGGGTCGTGTTTCGGAGGACGCATGGCTCTCGACCTTCGCCTCTCCCAAGTCAATGGCGCAGTTGCACCGATGAGACAAGACTGTACCTACCAATTGGGGAGACAAAGGGGATAAAAGTAAAAAATATTAATAATTAGACATCTGTGGCATTGTGTTGTGTTACAAAACTGCCCATTTTAGAGTGGCCTTTTATTGTCCACAGCACAAGGTGAACCTGTGTAATGAGCATGCTGTTAAATCAGCTTCTTGATATGCCACACCTGTCAGGCGGATGGTTTCTCATGGCAAAGGAGAAATGCTCACTAACAGGGATGTAAACAAATTTGTGCACAAAATGCGAGCGAAATAAGCTTTTTGTGCGCATGGAACATTTCTGGGATCTTTTATTTCAGCTCATGAAACATTTTACATGTTGCGTTTATATTCTCGTTCAGTGTAGATAGGCTGACAGTACGTGGCCTTCAGATTGCAGACCTGCATTAGACAGAGGCAAGGCAGATAGCGAGGTACTGCTCCGTGTCAGCGGTCATGGGCAGCCTTGCTATGTGGAGAAGAAGGTGCCATCTGTAGTGTCCAGATGTCTGTCCTTTGAAATGTTTGAATCCTTCTTGACTGTAATGTGATTTGTGGATTCAATTGAAGTATTTAAAATGTGTGTTCGAATGCGTAACTGCTGCTATCGTGCGTGCGTCTGTGTGTCCTACTGTGCGCACATGTCTGCGACTATGCGTGTCCACATACCTCCTCCAGGAGTCCTCTTACCCCTTGGCTCTTCTACACCGTTGTCTCATCAATGTGGCCTGTAGCCTGAGAGGAGACACGTCTAGAAGATGAGCACTGTGTTCTCGTACGCCTCTGCCGCAACACATGTGCCTGACATTCCAACTGAGGTGGCCACTGTGGAGAATTCACTGTGATGAGAGCCTCTATTCTCTGACACGACCCATTTA
The DNA here is from genome assembly GCF_045679555.1 of Salvelinus alpinus. Taxonomy (NCBI): domain Eukaryota; kingdom Metazoa; phylum Chordata; class Actinopteri; order Salmoniformes; family Salmonidae; genus Salvelinus; species Salvelinus alpinus. The sequence goes on along the minus strand of NC_092111.1, from coordinate 1,510,073 downwards.
GAGTGCGTTCTCAGAAAGCGAGCGGAGCAAACATTTTCGTATCGGTATCAACACAGCTCTTCTGAGAGAACGAGGGGACGGATAAAGAAAGCGAGAGAATGAGATCTGCTTTTCATCAGGAGGCACTTTGAGAATAAATAGAGGTGAGCCAGTGGCCTTTAATATCCGCTCACAATTAGAGACTCACCTTCAGAGATAAAGGCTGTGTCCCAAATGGCACTCCATTCCTTCTATAGTGCACTACTTTTGACCAGAGCCCATATGGCTCTGTGTCCGGTTTCCCAAAGGCATCTTAAGGTTCTAACATTGAACTTAAACTAGTGCACAATATAGGGAATAAGATGCAGTCATACACTCCTCTCATACCTCTGTTGATAGAAAATAAATGATTATAGGCTAGTAGTCATGTACTTCTAAAGTACCCTGTAAAGAAAGGTCAAAGCCTGGTATTTATTTGTTGTGGTGTGACATCACCTAGTGGTCTTTTACTATCAGCTCTCCACCAACCAAAGAGCGGGCCTTCGTTTCCATCTGCCCCCTCTATTAGTTGTTTTGCCCGAGAGAGATTCTGCCATATACTGGCATCACTACAGTCATAGTACGGTATTCATTTAGTAGCTCCAATCTGCAGCCAAACCTGGCTCCGCTAGCTATGGGGACACGTTTCCCTAATGTGTGCAGTCAGACAGAATTACACAGACTGGTGCTCTCTCTGTCTGTGTGTGTGTGTGTGTGTGTGTGTGTGTGTGTGTGTGTGTGTGTGTGTGTAAAGTGTAGTGCAGCATCCACCACCACCCTGAGTCATCTCTGAATCATCACTATTACTCCAGTCAGATCTAGGCGTAATCCCAGGTCTGAAAGGCTGCAGCGTCTAGCTCTTTTTCCCCCACGCCTCAGCACTTGTTTTCAGCCTCCATTTTGGATCGAAACACAGTAAACTGCTCGCTAATTGCGAGGCTAACCCAATCAGCAGAGGGAGGATTTGCTGGAGACAGTGTGTACTTTTACTTGGAGACAATTAAATGACTTTTGGTGCTGAGGTACGAGGAATAGCAACAGTGCCTGTCCCTGTCTCGCTAGCAGAGGAAGAAATTGTTTCTGCATTGCTATGTTACTGGTACATTTAGTACATGGGTTTTACCTTTAAATCCATCATGGTGACCTTGAGGGAGATCATTGATGATGTCATGACGGTTTCCTTGTAATTGAATGAAGGCTGTTTGATTGTCAGACTAAGAAACCAACCTGAATGTGAGCGGCATACAGATACAATACAGACAGTCAATGTTACAGCATTGACATGAATGTAACGATAATGAACCATGTAATATACAGTGGGGAGAACAAGTATTTGATACACTGCCGATTTTGCAGGTTTTCCTACTTACAAAGCATGTAGAGGTCTGTAATTTTTATCATAGGTACACTTCAACTATGAGAGACGGAATCTAAAACGAAAATCCAGAAAATCACATTGTATGATTTTTAAGTAATTAATTTGCATTTTATTGCATGACATAAGTATTTGATACATCAGAAAAGCAGAACTTAATATTTGGTACAGAAACCTTTGTTTGCAATTACAGAGATCATACGTTTCCTGTAGTTCTTGACTAGGTTTGCACACACTGCAGCAGGGATTTTGGCCCACTCCTCCCTACAGATCTTCTCCAGATCCTTCAGGTTTCGGGGCTGTCGCTGGGCAATACGGACTTTCAGCTCCCTCCAAAGATTTTCTATTGGGTTCAGGTCTGGAGACTGGCTAGGCCACTCCAGGACCTTGAGATGCTTCTTACGGAGCCACTCCTTAGTTGCCATGGCTGTGTGCTTCGTGTCGTTGTCATGCTGGAAGACCCAGCCACGACCCATCTTCAATGCTCTTACTGAGGGAAGGAGGTTGTTGGCCAAGATCTCGCGATACATGGCCCCATCCATCCTCCCCTCAATACGGTGCAGTCGTCCTGTCCCCTTTGCAGAAAAGCATCCCCAAAGAATGATGTTTCCACCTCCATGCTTCACGGTTGGGATGGTGTTCTTGGGGTTGTACTCATACTTCTTCTTCCTCCAAACACGGCGAGTGGAGTTAGACCAAAAAGCTCTATTTTTGTCTCATCAGACCACATGACCTTCTCCCATTCCTCCTCTGGATCATCCAGATGGTCATTGGCAAACTTCAGACAGGCCTGGACATGCACTGGCTTAAGCAGGGGGACCTTGCGTGCGCTGCAGGATTTTAATCCATGACGGCGTAGTGTGTTACTAATGGTTTTCTTTGAGACTGTGGTCCCAGCTCTCTTCAGGTCATTGACCAGGTCCTGCCGTGTAGTTCTGGGCTGATCCCTCACCTTCCTCATGATCATTGATGCCCCACGAGGTGAAATCTTGCATGGAGCCCCAGACCGAGGGTGATTGACCGTCATCTTGAACTTCTTCCATTTTCTAATAATTGCGCCAACAGTTGTTTCCTTCTCACCAAGCTGCTTGCCTATTGTCCTGTAGCCCATCCCAGCCTTGTGCAGGTCTACAATTTTATCCCTGATGTCCTTACACAGCTCTCTGGTCTTGGCCATTGTGGAGAGGTTGGAATCTGTTTGATTGTGTGTGGACAGGTGTCTTTTATACAGGTAACGAGTTCAAACAGGTGCAGTTAATACAGGTAATGAGTGGAGAACAGGAGGGCTTCTTAAAGAAAAACTAACAGGTCTGTGAGAGCCGGAATTCTTACTGGTTGGTAGGTGATCAAATACTTATGTCATGCAATAAAATGCAAATTAATTATTTAAAAATCATACAATGTGATTTTCTGGATTTTTGTTTTAGATTCCGTCTCTCACAGTTGAAGTGTACCTATGATAAAAATTACAGACCTCTACATGCTTTGTAAGTAGGAAAACCTGCAAAATCGGCAGTGTATCAAATACTTGTTCTCCCCACTGTATATATTTCTATTTAACCTTTAACTAGGCAAGTCAGTTAAGAACAAATTATTATTTACAATGACGGCCTACCGGGGATGAGGGGGTTAAACTGCCTTGTTCAGTGGCAGAACAACCGATTTTTAGCTTGTCAGCTCGAGGATTCAATCCAGCAACCTTTCGGTTACTGGCCCAACGCTCTAACCACTAGGCTACCACTAGGCTGTAGTGGTAATGCATCATGTAACGGTGTTGACCATTTTGGGTATGCGTATCAAATATTGAAAGGTTTGGTTGGATATGTTGGTAAGACATTGCCTGGCTACCCAGACTCCTTGCTCCAGCCAAACGCTGCGCCACGCCCACGGACGTTAGTTTCATCTCCAAAATGAGTCTGGATTCGAGTACCTCCCTGACACATTCGGTTCCGTCTGATTGGTCCAGAAAACGATGGGTTTGGGCAAGAGCCAGAACACACGTGGGTAAAGCTGCGGTTTGAAAGTTCGTTTTGATGCTCTGATGGGAGACTATATAATCACTGATTACTTTGTTTTATATAACGCCCCTCGTGCCCCTCGTCACCATAAACGACTTCAATGATGGCAGTCTCGGACTAAAGTATGTAGCGAATGTCAGAGCAGCGGAAGAATTTAGTGTGAGTCGTCAGGCTAGGTCAGGCAGCAGCCTGCATGTGAGCAGCATGTAGATCTAGTGATCTACTATTACGAACAGTCAATGCTGATACTGTGATGGTACTGACAGTGATGTAACGGTAATGGCCATTTTGTTCATGGTTGGTTTAGTTGTAAATGGGATTTTATTTAGATCTTCCACTGCGGAAGCAGACCCTTAGTTTCTGTCCACTGGTGTCTGTTTGCAGTTTCTTTGTCATTTATTGAAATGTATTCTCAAAATACGTTTTAGCGGAGACAGTGGTGGAAGGTACAGTAGTGCTACCTTTGTGTTTGTCTCTCGTCTCTCTCCCCTCTCTCTAGGCTGTCTTCATCAGCTTGTGCCGGCTGTACTAAAGAGCAGTGCTTTCCCACTCATAGGAAAAGGATGATGACACAGCAGAAACGACACAGAGACAATGCACAGCGGGGAGAGAGAGAGAAAGAGCACACCATCACTCTTTTCCCCCCGTGCACTTTACTACATATCTGTGTATCCCTGGGGTGCACTACATCTCTGTCTCTCCCTCTGCCTCCCTTTCTCTCCATTTTGTCTTCACTTGTTTGTCATCTTCATTGTATCTCTTTCTCCTGTTTAGATTCCCCCACTAGCTCTCCCCGTCTTCCTTTCTCCCTCTCCTTGTTGTTACATCTTCTGCCCTCCTCGCCCCACCCCCTCATGTGTCACTAAGTGGACTGCTTATATAAGTCTATGACTCCACACACCTATTGAACATCCTTGTCCATCTCCCTCCTCCTCCTTGCTCCTCCTTGCTCCTCCTTCTCCCACTTCCCACCTCTGACTCTGTCTGTGACCTTTGTGATGGAACTGGGATCTAATTCTTATGTTATGTTATGCGTAGAGTGCGCTGCTACAGCAGGGTCCAACACTCACACACTTCCACATGTACACATACACACACACACACACACACACACACACACACACACACACACACACACACACACACACACACACACACACACACACACACACACACACACACTTGTAAATGCACACACAATCTCCTTTCTTTCCCCCTACTCTCTCAATGACAGAAGCTCCTTTCCCTATGCATTTCTATCCCATTTGCGTCCATGATTCCCCGTAATCACATTCTCCATCTTTCCTCTTCCTTTCCCTCTTACAGGTCTCTTACTCTATTTTCCTCCCTCTCACCTCTTCCCCTCAATCTCTCTCTCTCTCTCCATCCCGCCCCCCTCTCTCTTTCCCCTCTCGTTTTCCTTCCTCTCCCCTCCCTCTCTCCCTCTCATTTTTTTATCTTCCACTCTCTCTCCCATCTCTCCCGCTCTCTCTCTAAATATAGTCCTATTGAAGCATGGCTGTGTTGTGTGAGACAAATATCTGTCATCCAACATCTGAGAGAGAAGTGGGGTGCGAGTGAGGAGATATTGTAAGATTTATGGCAGGGAAAGAACAGTGGTTAAGGGATATGATATTGCTCTGTCTTGGCATGTGTGTAATGGCAAACGAGGACAAGGGGAAAGACGAAGAGAGATGGAGCGAGGGTGGAGTAGGAAAAGACACAGACAAGGAGTTACTCTACTACGCTATAATGAGAGAGGGAGAGAGGGGTTGTGACATTTCTGATCCTAATTTTTTAATTGAATAATAATCTCTCTTGAGAACTGACCTAGTATTGTGTGTGTGTGTGTGAGAGTGGGTGTGTGCGTTTGCGTGCATTGCATTGCATGTGTGCGTTGGCGTGCGGGCGCGTGTGAGGTTTTTCGCTCGTGTTTGTGTTCGTTTGCTCATTTTGTGTGTATGTGAGAGAGGAGAGTGAGATTGTAAGAGAAAAGAGAGAGAGAGAAAAAACCCTAGGGCTGAATGCAACTCAATACTGCCGCCTACTGTTACATAATAGTCAATACAGCTCCAGTTGTTGCAGATTTCCCCTGCCATTTATCCTGACACAGATTCCCACCCACAGCTAACGATTCCTCACATCTCATCAATTGTCCTCTCGATCCCTTCAGGATAGGTGTAATGAGTTTGTATAATAATACTTTGTACAATTACGATAATGAATATACATAGTATGATAAACAGCCAAAGACGTCAGTTCAACGTCTTGTTTTGATTTACGTTTGGCTGAGGTGTCAACTCACATGAATTCAACGTAAAATCAGCGACAACAATTCGCCATGCCATTAGATTTAGGTTCAAAGTTGGGTGAAAAAAATAAAAACGTTGAGGACTTTTTTGCTAATCAAATCAGTTGTCCACGTTGATTCAACGTCATCACTTTGAATTTATTGGTTGAAACAACGTTGATTCAAACCCGTTTTTTGCCCAGCGGGATGTCAAGCCATGTCATGGTGGCAGGATGTTACATTATGTCACAATCTCCCCTAAGGCTACAGGAACACGAGCATTTCGCTACACCCGCAATAACATCTGCTGAAACATGTGTATGCGACTAATAAAATATAATTTGATTTACAGTGATGACTGTATACACACATGCATGGATGCACGCACACATACACACACACTTCACATGTCCCAACCCAAGACTGATCTTCTGTACCTGCTAATACACTGGTACACTGTGTTCGGTCCCCGTAGGCACATGGAACCTAGCCCCTTCACGTTAGTGTATCCCTCCTCCCTGTGGTAGAAGAGCCACTAAGCCAATTACATGATCTTCTTCCGCTTCACTGACCCAGACTATGTCATGCTCATGAGAATGGCAGGGACTCAAAACATGAAAAGTAGTGCATCTAAGCTGATATCTGGTGTTTGAAAGGTTTTCAATGTTAACCCAATGAAAGTGATGATACACAGAACTTGCTTTGAAACAGAATAGAAGTACTTTATTTGGAGAGATTCGAAACAGGAGGAGACAGAGTAGTGAATGTGGAACAGGCGGAAGCGGGAATTGAACCCCCGACTTCTGTGGAATTTCATTGGAATTTTAGACACTCAACCATACAGCCACACAGTAAAAAAAAAAAAAATCTGGGGTGAATTGAAATTGGAAAAAAACAAGAACAATCAACATATTGTATACTTAATCAAAATAAATGTAAGACATTTCAATAATTTGTTAATTTCATTTTACCCAAAAATGTAATACTAAATCCAACTTAATGGTATCGTTTATGAAGATAACCAAATATAGAGAACAGTTTGTGATTTAACTCATTGGAAGTCTGGTTTTAATCTCCTTGCACTTCCTATCTTGCCACATGGCTCTTGCCAACATTTTTAGACTAGGATTCTTATACACAATGTCGTATGCTCGAAGAAAAAAAGTAACTTCTATATTAGTATTTAATCAGCCTGTTGTGCCATGAGATGTATCCTGCAACGCTTGCTGTAAAACCTGTAGTTTTTTCTGGTGCATTGAGCACTGTGCTCAATAATGCCTAACAAAATGGGTTAAACTATACAGACTAAAAACTAGACTAAACTATGTAGATGTAGAAATCAACGTTAAACATTAAAATAGTCTAGAAGAAGTGATCTAATTCTGCACTAGACAGGATTTGAAACACCATAATAGTGTTTAGAAGCTATAGAGAGAGGAATATACACCAAAAGAGAAGGTATTTATTTCTGCCCTAAACAGAACTCGAAACACCAAAACAGTGTTTTCAACCATTGCCGGTAGTGCTCCCAGTCCCTGGCAAGGTGGTGTTACAACACACCATGTAATGTAATGTTTCAATACTCCAGCAAAGTTAAGGTTTCATCTCCCTCGTGTTGGTGGCAGCTCAGTTGCCACTAGCTTTGTTGTTAAAAGCACTTCAATTTAACAGGGTGAGTTTTATAGTATGCTGTTACTCATCCATGTATTTATTCTCTCTCCTCTCTCCTTCTCTCTCCTTCTCTCCTCTCTCCCTCTCTCTCTGTCCCTCCTGCTCTCATTCCCCCCTCCCTCTCTCTCCCTCTCTCCGTCCCCCCTCTCTCCAGTCTACGGAGGGAGGGCTACACAGTGCAGGTGGCAGTGAATGACTACCTGGACATCTACTGCCCGCATTACAACACTACCGCCACTAGCCAGCGGGGGACGCTGGAGCGCACAGTGGCCGAGCAGTACGTCCTCTACATGGTCAGCTACCGCGGCTACCGCACCTGTGACCCCCAGATGGGCTTCAAGCGCTGGGAGTGCAACCGGCCGCACGCGCCCCACGCGCCCATCAAGTTCTCTGAGAAGTTCCAGCGCTACAGCGCCTTCTCCCTGGGCTACGAGTTCAACGTGGGTCACGAGTACTACTACATATGTGAGTGGAATATTGCTATACTAAGTCTCTATAGGAGTACAATATTTATGTAATGATGTTTGTACTACTACATCTGTAAGTGGTGGAGCTGAGGTACTCTTCTCTCTCTATATATATTGTTATAGTCGAGTAATGGAAATGGATTGCATGGGCTATCTATATAGTGCTTTTGCAAGTGTACCAAGTGCAGGTACTTTACATTGTAAGTGGGAACTCAGTTCAGCCATTACCAATGTGTAGCACCCACCCACATACCTTAGTAAGTTAGAGTTGGACTATTACAGCATATCTTTGTGAGTCGTTGAGCTACATTAGTTCATTTAACACTTACACCACAATCCTAAATATTCTTCCTTCCTTGTGAATAAACATACCACTAATAGCTGTGTTAGAATGCTGCAATAATAGCCATTTAACATTTCACTTTGTATTCGTCCCAAATGGCACCCTATTCCCTGTTTAGTGCACTATTTTTGACCAGGGCCTATAGGCTCTGATCAAAAGTAGTGCACTATGTAGGGAATAGGGTGTCATTTGGGACAGAGCCGTAGACTCTGAGTGTTAGTTCATAGGCTGGCCTATAGATGGCACATGGCTGACGTGTATCTGTATTCTGTTGAAGCCACGCCCACCCATCATCACGGCCACAGCTGCCTGAGACTGAGAGTCTACGTCTGCTGCTCCACAGGTGGGTCTCTCTCTGTTTCTTTCTTCCCTCCCTCTTCCTCGTATACATACACACACACACACACACAGTCACACACACTCTCACGCATGCATTCACACACACCCAGCTGTGTTTTCGTGAAATTTTCACCATGCAAAATCATATTTTCCCTAACCCCTAAACCGAACCCTAACCCTTAACCCTAACCCCAAAAACCCTAAACCTAACCCTAACCCCAAAAACCCTAAACCTAACCCTAACCCCAAAAACCCTAAACCTAACCCTAACCCCAAAAACCCTAAACCTAACCCTAACCCCAAAAACCCTAAACCTAACCCTAACCCCAAAAACCCTAAACCTAACCCTAACCCCAAAAACCCTAAACCTAACCCCAAAACCCTAACCCCAAAACCCTAAACCTAACCCTAACCCCAAAAACCCTAAACCTAACCCTAACCCCAAAAACCCTAAACCTAACCCCAAAACCCTAACCCCAAAACCCTAACCCCAAAAACCCTAAACCTAACCCTAACCCCAAAAACCCTAAACCTAACCCCAAAACCCTAACCCCAAAACCCTAAACCTAACCCTAACCCCAAAAACCCTAAACCTAACCCTAACCCCAAAAACCCTAAACCTAACACCAAAATCCTAACCCTCAAAACCCTAAACCTAACCCTAACCCCAAAACCCTAACCCCAAAACCCCTAAACCTTACCCTAACCCCAAAACCCTAATCCCAAAAACCCTAAACCTAACCCTAACCCCAAAACCCTAACCCCCAAAACCCTAACCCTAACCCCAAAAACCCTAAACCTAACCCTAACCCCAAAAACCCTAAACCTAACACCAAAACCCTAACCCCCGAAACCCTAAACCTAACCCCAAAACCCTAAACCTAACCCCTAAACCTAACCCTAACCCCAAAACCCTAAACCTTACCCTAACCCCAAAACTCTAAACCTAACCCTAACCCCAAAACCCTAAACCTTACCCTAACCCTAAACCTAACCCTAACCCCAAAACCCTAAACCTAACCCCTAAACCCTAACCCTAACCCCAAAACCCTAAACCTTACCCTAACCCCAAAACCCTAAACCTAACCCTAACCCCAAAACCCTAAACCTAACCCTAACCCTTAAGCTTAAAATAGCATTTGAAGAAATGCAGGACCTGGGAAAAAATCCTACCTTTTCAGGACATTAGGGTGAAATGTTACGACATTGGGGTCCTGCTAATGTAGGAAAACAAGTGCACGCACGCACGCACACAGGAGACCTGAGGCTACAGCTTCTGACAGTGCTTTCCCAGTGTTCTTATAGTGAGGTTATTTCTACCTTACTGTGTTCCAGGGTTGTATGATGTTCTATGTTATTCTATGTTTCCAGGGCTTTGATAGTGATGTTCAGTGTTATTCTGGGTCTCAAGTGCTCTGATAGTGTTTGATAGGAATGCGCTCTCTTCGATCCTGATGTGCTCTCTCTCTATCTGATGCTTTCCCTCTCTCTCTCCCCCCTCTCTCTGCATCTTTCCTCTTTATCTCTCTCTGTTTCCCTCTCTCTCTCCCCCACTCAGCTCTCTCTGTGTTTCCCTCTCTCTCTCCCCCACTCAGCTCTCTCTCTGTTTCCCTCTCTCTCTCCCCCACTCAGCTCTCTCTGTGTTTCTCTCACACTCTCCCCCACTCAGCTCTCTCTCTGTTTCCCTCTCTCTCTCCCCCACTCAGCTCTCTCTGTGTTTCTCTCACACTCTCCCCCACTCAGCTCTCTCTCTGTTTCCCTCTCTCTCTCCCCCACTCAGCTCTCTCTGTGTTTCTCTCACACTCTCCCCCACTCAGCTCTCTCTCTGTTTCCCTCTCTCTCTCCCCCACTCAGCTCTCTCTGTGTTTCTCTCACACTCTCCCCCACTCAGCTCTCTCTCTGTTTCCCTCTCTCTCTCCCCCACTCAGCTCTCTCTGTGTTTCTCTCACACTCTCTCGCTCTCTCGCTGCTCAACATCTCTCGCTCATCTCCGCATCTCTCTGATAGTGACGTTCTGTGTTATTTTTACTCCAGTAGCCTCTCTCTCTCCCGCAGGCCTTTGATCAACGCCCTGTGCTGAAAGCTCCCCCTACTTCTCTAACCTTGTCACCATTAATACATCCCACACTCAGGCCAGTGTCAGCTTCTGTGTACACATCACCTTAACCCCCTCTCTGAGTGTCAGGGCTAATCTATTGAAGTGTCCACTCAGGGTGTGTGTGTGTGTGTGTGTGTGTGTGTGTGTGTGTGTGTGTGTGTGTGTGTGTGTGTGTGTGTGCGTGTGCGTGCGTGCGTTTTTGTAGAAAGTGTCTGTGTGTGTTTGTATGTGTGCGTCCGTGCGTGATTGCATGTGTGTGATAGTGTTTCCTTTACAAACCACAACCTTCACTCTGAACGGTCTGCTTAATAGCCTATCATCTGAACCCAATTGTTCTCTGCTATTCTCATGCCACTGTATCTCTGCCCTATCCCTTTTGTTTTGAGAGCATTCTTCTCTACAAATGCACATACTTACAATGTGCCTCATATCTAACAGATTAACACACCGTACAGTAGCTCCCTATCAATATGCTACATCCCTCTTTGCAGTGCAATATTATATGGGTAAGCAATGTGCATTATCATTTAAAAATTCACTGAGCTGATTTTAATGTAATACCAAGTCAAGGCTTATCAGTGTGTGTAATACTTTCCCTCTCAGTGAATATGCCTTCATCTTCTGCTCGATAGCTTCACCTCATAGGATATCTTCACGTACTGGACTGGAGTGTCCTGGCATTCACACATTGTGCACAATGTGTGAATGCCACCATATTCCCTTTATAGTGCACTACTTTTGACCAGGGACCATAGTGTGCAGTATATAACACTATATAAGTAGTGCAATATATAAGGAATAGGGCGCCATTTGACGGGCAATATAGGGAATAGGGTGCCATTTGAGACGTAACCTGGGCCCTGGTCAAAAGTAGTGCACTATGTAGGCAAAGGGGTACCATTTGGGATGCAGACACAATGCAGTGGCCGCCCAGTTAGTGTGTAAAATAAGTAGTGTGGGCATTTGAATGACATTGTGTATTTGTGTTCCTCTCTCTCTAAGTCTCCCACGATGATGATTCCAGTCAGACCCCTCCTGACTACACATTCAGGCCCAATATCAAAATACACAACATCGGTGAGTACTCTCCCTGATGTTCTCTCGATCTCTTTCTGCATCTCACATTCTCTTTCTTTCTCTCTGTCACTCTTTCTCTCTCAAACACACAACACACACGCACACACACAGTTGTCCTTCCTCAATTGTATCCTAGGTCTTCTAATGAATGGAAGATTCCTGTTTACCAAAGACGGAGGAGGTGGAGGTGAATGAGTCGATGGTGCAATTGAGTGGTTATATAAACACCCTCGTCCACTCTCTCTCTCTCTCTCTCTCTCTCTCTCTCTCTCTCTCTCTCTCTCTCTCTCTCTCTCTCTCTCTCTCTCACAAAAGCCTTTCTTGCTGAGAACCATTTAGCTTTGGCTGCTTCTGGGAGCTTGTGGCCAGCCGAGACGGGGCTAAAAGAGTGTGACCCGCATGAGATGGAAACTCAAACCAGGGCACAGGGGGGGAAAGAGCCCCTGAGCTATTCTGAGAGAAAGGCTCAATGGTGCCTGGATGGCTCCACAGAGCATCGTAACTCATGACCGAGCTTAGGGAGAAAAAATGAAAGTAAACGCACATAGTCCAAACAACCCAGAATGCCTTGGGGAATCCTAATGCATCCTTCTGTACTTAGTGACATTAGTGACATCAACAGAAAGAGGACACAGTAGCAGTCATGACTCATGACCCATAAACACTTGCGTAACCCTGATGGCCTCGCTAGCCACACTGACCGCCCACTTGCTCACCCACTGGACTGGTCTTGGCCTTGGATTAGCTTTACCCCACCCTCTCTCTCTTCTGATTGGTGTTTTTACTTCCTCTTCTGTCATATTTACAGTATGTTTCCTATCGGATGGGTCTCCATTTACCTGTATGTGAGTCCAAGAACACCCTAGAGCAGTGCTCCAGTTTACATCCCTGAGAACACCTACTGTAACAGCTCCAGTTTAGCTAGCACTACCGTACACAATCAGGAACACTATTCTATGGTACGAACTCACTCACCGCCCCCCTCCCGTACTGAGATAACACGCTGATAAATACCTTGTCAACTAATCTCATAGAGTTAGATAAAGGACTCATCCTTGTATTTGTGCAATTTTGGCATCTGTGACAGCATGGGCAGCGCCATTGAGGCTATCTCTATGGTAAAGTAGTCAATGTTATTTTCTTTTGTGTTTGAAAACAGCATAAAGCTAATATTGGTGATTTACCGCCACCTGCAGTGCTAGAGACCTGAATCAAATCTTTTGTGTCAGTCATTTATTGTGGCCACTAGATGGCAGTGAAATAGCTTAAAGCCATTTAGTAAGCGTAGGCCATCCAATTTGAAGAATGCTCTGATCATTGGCTGATCGCTCCACACCCATAAGAATCCCCACCCAGTTGACTACTTTAAAATGGTGGAAGCCCTCAATGGCAATGTCCATGCTAAAAGGGGTTATATCCTACCTCTATCTAACTCTATGGGTAAATCTACCTTTCAGCTGGAACAGTCTGTTTACCACAGGCACTCAGGCCCTATCACTTTACCATATTACTTTATTTACCCACGTCACTGGTGTGGATGTCAGGGCTATGTGTCATCGTCGTATCCGACAGACATGTTTCCTAATGTTTCGATGAATGACTTTGACGTGGCAGAAGCACAGTCAAACCAGTCGAGTTGGATGCTGTTCCATCTCTTGACAAAACAAAATTCCAGACATTTCCACAAAAAGTGTAATGAGACAGGCGCCAAGTGTCATTCTTCTGTGTCTATACCCGGATTCTCGCTGTATCAGTGTCGCACCTTGTGTGTGTCTCTCTTATCGCGTTAACTCTTTACCGTCTGTCCCCATTGGGGCCTATAGGGAGGCTCCGGATTCTTCTCACACATCCCAGGCTTACATTGAGAATGAGATGTATTTTTTCCCTGTTCTCTCTCTTTCTCTTACCCTCCAGCTAATGTAGGATTGTGCCTAATCAATAGGTTTGTTCTATAGCAATTTCATTTAATTGCAAATCCTGCTAGATGAAGCTAACTCTCTCTCTCTCTCTCTCTCTCTCTCTCTCTCTCTCTCTCTCTCTCTCTCTCTCTCTCTCTCTCTCTCTCTCTCTCTCTCTCTCTCTCTCTCTCTCTCGCTCTCTCGCTCTCTCGCTCTCTCTCTCTCTCTCTCTCTCTCTCTCTCTCTCTCTCTCCCACCCAGATGAATTTAACCCTGAAATTCCCAAACTGGAGAAGAGCGTCAGTGGCAGCAGCCCATCACGCGATCGCCTTCTGCTCACCGTGGCAACATTGCTCATCTCCGCCCTCCTGGTGTCCTAGCAACTGTCTCCCCGAGTGACATCACATGGATACCTGGACCGCTTGGCCTGAAGGGCTCTGTATTCACTAACCCTGGGTTCAATTAGAAAGTGGGAGTAAACCAAGGAAAGGACACATAATTCAACCAAACAAAAGCCAGAATTACAATCAATTCGACACAACCATTAAAAACAGGACTTACTCTCGGATCGTACTCACTTAAGGAGAGGCCTTTAAAATCTGCCATTTTGCCCTTGAGCAAGGCAGTTAATCCCCCAAAACAACTGCTCCCCAGATACCGATGCCGTAGATTAAGGCAGCCCCCCTGCATCTCTCTGAGTCAGGGTTGGGGTTAAATGCGAAGACACAATTCAGTTGTGCAACTGACTAGGTAACCCTTTCACTTTCCTTTCCCTTTTTCAAGTCTATCTCCACTCACCTCTAATCACCGTTGGTACACAGTTTGTGCGACATGATGTCGTCGGTTCATGCGTTGTCAGACATACACTTTGTGCATATGTGCCACCGCGTTTCATGCATTTGGTATGCCACCACAAGGACCAATAGGAGAAAATGGCATTCAGACTTATAGACTTATGATACTTCCATCACACCTAGGCTGCCTCTGGCTACACATATGCAGTTAAAGTAGGACATGTGCAGTGGGATTTGTAATGGGATGTACACAACCATACAGGAGTATGGCTGCCTGTCCATCTGCTAAGGAACTCACATGACATTGCCTTCAGCTAGTCCCAATATGGAGGACCTTTGAGCTCTGTGGAGTAGGATGGACTGGGCTCCACTGAACGTGACCAATAGACTGGGGACTGTAAGCCTCCAATGGGCTTTGAGGACTGGACTCAGCTGGACTTGGCTGTGCTGCAGTACTGTGGCCCATGCTGGACTCTGCCCGAGATTCGCTGTACTGTGCTGTGCCATATACTTGCAGCCATTTCTCTACACTGCTGCCATTCTACCGGATGTCAACCCATCTTTTACTATCATGGTGGTGTTGACTGGAAACATTTTGAGAAGATCTCTATAAGGCTTTCGAGTACCGTTATCCATCTCCTCCAGATGTTCTCTAACCTTGGCTTTGTGGTGCATAGAAAGGTCCAGAGCCCATATGTCCCTCCAAGAACTGGTCCTAGATCTGTCCTAAATCTGAGACTCTGGACCTTTGCTTTTAGAGCATTTCCAGAAGCACACATCTGTGTTTTTGCTATATACATTTACCCATAACACTTTGCATGGGTTCCAGGTACCAACATTTTATCAATAGTCAACAGAGTGGTTTCTAATACCACAAATTACAATATGAAACATTTCACAACAACAAATTCCCTACAAATCCAGACCTGATTTAATTTTGTTTTTTTTAAAATTCCCGTCACTTTTAAAGGTTCCTGAATCAGGGCTGGTCATTATTGCAATCCCAGCCACCGTGGTAACGACCCAATACAGTCGCCAGAGTGCCACAGGTGCCTGACTGTGATTTGTGTCACAGATTACTTTCGCCGCCATTTTGTAAACATGTGTGAATGTGCAAACAGACAGCAGTCCTCTGATGTACTGTTTTATACTATAAAGTCGGACAATATCAGGATTGCATTATCGATGACAATGCTGTATGGTTTTATTAACATTTAAATTTTTTAAGTACGTTATTTATTGATTTGCTTGTTTATTTATGTACATTTTCAAGTATTTTTTCATTAATTAAGCTACTGTGCCAAACTATAATTTTTTTTTGCTAAAGTACTTGCTTCTGTTAAGTACAGTACCAGGATATGTGCCGGTTAAGACTATTAAGGAGAGATGTAAACTCTTCTTCTCACTTGTTATAAAACATCACATTTAACCATAAAACTTATGGCAACAGCACGGAGGAAATAAGAGTACAGGTGATACCGGATAAAAGACGTCACCCCTTAAGTGCTGAAGTTAAACATTTTGACACAAGAAATGAGGATAGTGCATTGTAATGTGACTTTATATGCATACAGGTAGGGACAGAATGTATGTGTGTGTGTGTGTGTGCGTGCGTGTGCGTGAGAGAGAGAAAAGGCATATCCTTGCACATTCGTGTGAGTTATATATGTATTAGGAGTGTGATTGTCCGCGCTTTCGAGTATGTGTGCATTTTAGACATTTGGTATTCGTTGAAGGACTTGTTTGTAGGATCTGAATATGCAAGCGTGTATGAGAGAGAGAGAGAGAGTGAGAGAAAGAGTTAGAGTGAGTGTGTGCTTCAGTAATGTTAGTTTATGTTAGGATTTTAAAAAAGCATTTACTAACGTTGGAGACAACAACAAGAATTGTGTTTACCTTTGACAAGAATCAATAAAAAAAAAACATGTCAACTGAACTAAGAATGACGATTGTTAAAATAATGACAATAAAAATCGTACTTTTAGCAAAAGTCTTCATACATGTATGTCCTAAATTCCATTGTTTACTTGCTACGTTGTTTCGTCAGGAACATTCTGTGTAAGAATGTTCTCCATTTATCTTTATTATCCTTCTTTGCTCTTCTTCTATCTCACCTGCACCTACCCTTGTCCTTCACTTTCTCTTTCAGTTTGCGTTTATATGTTTACCTTCCCTTTCTGTTTGGTCCTTGTCTGTTCCTGTTAAGATCTTGCTCCCCCTGTCCCTCACACTATATTATACTAATTTAAAGTATCCTACATACTAGAGCTGCACAATTCGTTATTTATTTATCATTATTGCGATATTGACGTGCAACTTCTTCATATACACTGAGCAAAAATATAAACGCAACATGCAAAGTGTTGGTCCCATGTTTCATGAGCTGAAATAAAAGATCCCAGAAATGTTCCATAAGCACAAAAAGCGTATTTCTCACAAATGATGTGCACAAATCTGTTTACAAACCTGTTAGTGAGCATTTTATCATTTGCCAAGATAATCCATCCAACTGGTAGGTGTGGCATATCAAGAAGCTGATTAAACAGCATGCTCGTTACATAGGTGCACCTTGTGCTGGTGACCACGCTAAAATGTGCAGTTTTGTAACACAACACAATGCCACAGATGTCTACATTTTTTGAGGGAGTGTGCAATTGGCATGCTGACTGCAGGAATGTTCACCAGAGCTGTTGCCAGAGAAAATTATGTTAATTTCTCTACCATAAGCCGCTTCCAACGTCGTTTTAGAGAACCGGCCTTACAACTGCAGGCCACGTGTATGGCATTGTGTGGACAAGCGGTTTGCTGACATCAATGTGCCCCATGGTTGCGGTGGAGTTATGGTATGTGCAGGCATAAGCTACATACAACGAACACAATTGTATTTTATCGATGGCAATTTGAATGCACAGAGATACCATGATGAGATCCTGAGGCCCATTGTTGTGCCATTCATCCGCCGCCATCACCTCATGTTTCAGCATGATAATGCACATAAGGATTTCATAAGGATTTGTACACAATTCCTGGAAACTGAAAATGACCAAGTTCTTCCATGACCTGCATACTCATCAGACATGTCACCCATTGTGCATGTTTGGGATGCTCTGGATCGACGTGTATGACAGCATGTTCCAGTTCCCGCCAATATCCAGCACCTTCACACAGCAATTGAAGAGGAATGGGACAACGTTCCACAGGAAACGATCAATAATCAACAGCCTGATCAACTCTATGAGGCAAATGGTGGTCACGCCAGATACTGACTGGTTTTCTGATCCACGCCACTTCTTTTTTTTAAAGAAATCTGTGACCATCAGATGCATATCTGTATTCCCAGTCAGGTGAAATCCATAGATTAGAACCTAATGAATTTATTTCAATTGACTGATTTCCTTATATGAATTGGAACTCAGTCAAATCTGAGAAATTGTTGATTGTTGCGTTTATATTTTTGTTCAGGATAAATCCATGTTTTCTCTATTATACTATTGGTTTGTGTATCTTTATCTCTGAAAAAATCGAGTTAATCCTTGTTCCCACTGGCAGTTGGAAGTAACTCAAATAAAAAATGTGCATATCCGATTCGAATCAGTTATTTTTCCTGCAGTCTGAACAGCCAAAAAGCACCTGGAATCGGATATTTCAAGCCACATTTCAAACAACCATCATAGGTGGTTTGAATTGAGATACCAATCTTGTGCTTGCTAGGTACTCTGTTGACATTTTGACAAGAACACGTGGTAGCTAACTAGCTTGTTAATAGTTTACAAACATGTGTTAGAAAGCTTAACAGTAATCTAGCATGCTAGTTGACTGCTGTGGCTAGCAAAAAATTTATAATTTTGAAAGTTGGATCATCTTATCCATTTGAGGCTTTAAAAGTGTTCTTACACTATGCTTTTGAACATTCAAAGCAATTGGGAAATGTCCACGACATCTTAGCTGGCTATAGACCTAACTTCTTGAATGATAGGGAGCACGAGGACCAACACCAATCAGCCTTCACCACTGCGCACACACCCATCGTTACTATGACAACTAGCATAGCCATGTCAGCAAATGACTGCTGTCTGAACACACACAATTTACATTTGGTCAGTTGCTGTTTGGATAGTCAGTTGTTTGGACAGTCAGTATTCAAAAACGGATTAGAAAAAAATACTGATTTTAGCATTAAGGCCTGCAGTGTGAACAAGGCTTTAGTTAGTCTTAGCAAGCTCCAATCCTAATGCTAATCGCTAACTAGCTAACTGGCTATCTAAATGCACTTAACTAGCAAAGATTACGGAGGTAGGGGGGATATCTGGCTAACGAATGTTAGCTCTAATACAGGCTGCTACCAGTGGTGGTGTCAGCATGTTGTTTGTTCAATCACATGTTCTGAATCAGACTGGAAGCATCATCTTAAACCTTTGTCTGAATGTAACATTCATTCAAATTTAATTAGTGTCCCCTGGGAAACACTGACAAACCCTTTGGTTCCTAGTACCCTGTCACAACAACTCCTATACCTGTCTTTTTCATTCGTTGTCATGCCAAACAACACCAACCATAGAATTACAGTGCTTTCAGAAAGTATTCAGACCCCTTGACTTTTTCAACATTTTGTTACGTTACAGCCTTATTCTAAAATGGATTACATGAAATTGAGCTCAGGTGCATCCTGTTTCCATTGATCATCCTTAAGATGTTTCTAGAACTTGATTGGATTCCACCTGTGGTAAATTCAATTGATTGGACATGATTTGGAAAGGCACACACCTGTCTATGTAAGGTCCCACAGTTGACAGTGCATGTCAGAGCAAATACAAAGCCATGAGGTTGAAGGAATTGTCCGTAGAGCTCCGAGACATGATTGTGTCAAGGCACAGATCTGGGGAAGGGTACCAAAATATTTATTCCGCATTGAAGGTCCCCAAGAGCAAAGTGGCCTCAATTTTTTCTTAAATGGAAGAAGTTTGGAACCACCAAGACTCTTCATAGAGCTGGCCGCCCGGTCAAACTGAGCAATAGGGGGAGAAGGGCCTTGGTGAGGGAGGTGACCAAGAATCCGATGGTCACTTTGACAGAGCTCCAGAGTTCCGTTGTGGAGATGGGAGAACCTTTCAGAAGGACAACCATCTCTGCAGCACTCTACCAATCAGGCATTTATGGTAGAGTGGCCAGACGGAAACCACTCCTCAGTAAAAAGGCACAGGATAGCCCACTTGGAGTTTGCCAAAAGACACTCTCAGACCATAAGACACAACATTCTCTGGTCTGATGAAACCAAGATTGAACTCTTTGGCCTGAATGCCAAGCGTCACGTCTGGAGGAAACCTTCACCATCCCTACGGTGAAGAATGGTGGTGGCAGCATCATGCCGTGGGGATGGTTTTCAGTGAGAGGGACTGGATCGAGGGAAAGATGAATGGAGCAAAGTACAGAAAGATCCTTGATTATAACCTGCTCCAGAGTGCTCTGGACCTCAGACTGGGGCAAAGGTTCACCTTCCAACAGGACAAAGACCCTAAGCACACAGCCAAGACAACACAGGAGTGGCTTCGGTACAAGTCTCTGAATGTCCTTGAGTGGCCCAGCAAGAGCCCAGACTTGAACCTGATCGAACATCTCTGGAGACACCTGAAAATAGCTGTGCAGCAACGCTCCCCATCCAACCTGACAGAGGTTGAGAGGATCTGCAGAGACGAATGTGAGAAACTCCCCAAATACAGGTGTGCCAAGCTTGTACCGTCATACCCACAAAGACTGAAGGCTGTAATCGCTGTCAAAGGTGCTTCAACAAAGTACTGAGTAAACCGTCTGAATACTTATGTAAATGTGATATTTCAGTTTTGTATTTGTTATACATTTGCAAAAAATTCTAAAAACGTTTTTTGCTTTGCCATTATGAGGTTTCGTGTGTAGATTGATGAGGGTAAAAAAAATATTTTATCAATTTTAGAATAAGGCTGTAAAGTAACAAAATGTGGGGAAAAATCAAGGGGTCTGAATACTTTCCGAATGCACTGCATATGCCATATAGCAGACGCCTTTATCCAAAGCGACTTAGTCATATGCATACATTTTTTACGTATGGGTGGTCCTGGTGACCCAAGTGTTTTGATCTAAATTGCAATTAAAATCAATATCGCAATAGTTGTGTAAAGAAAAAAACGCTATTACATTTTTTTCTCAGATCCTGCAGCCGTACTACATACGGACATGCACCACCATCATCCTTTGTTACTTAGCCTTTCAGCTTCAACATGATCACCTTCATCACATGGCCTGTGCTTACAGTGATATATCTACTTGAGGGCTCAAACGCAGCACCCATAAATCATAATGACAGCGTGGGGAAAAACAACCTACTGCTCCATCTCTCTATCTCTCTCCCCATTCGCTCGCTCTGCTCTCCACCAAACACCTGCAAGCTATTCATGTCTCCACACATCTATCTCCCTCAGTCTTTCTCTCTGTCCCTTGCTCCATGTGCCCTTATCAGTTTCTCTGTAATCTTTGTACGCAAACCAGAGAGAAGTCGACAAAAGGGATTGACACATTTTTCAGATGCAGTAATATCCATCACGTCAGAGAGTAAAGGGGGCAGATTAGATCTCTCTTTCATGTTTTATGTCAGTGTTTCCCAATCCTGGAACTGGGGAATCAAAAGGCGGACATTTTTGTTTTTGCCCTATCACTACTGTACTGTAATACACCTGATTCAGGCTCAATGATGAGCATATTAGTTAAATCAGGTGTGTTAGTTAGTGCTAGAGCAGCTAAAAAAAATCAGGTAACACTTTATTTGCATAGTCCATCTGTAGATGCTCTACAGACTATCTATAGACTATAACAGTAACATTTCAACCAACTATCTACTAACCCTAACCTTAGCCCTTACCTTAACCTTAACCCCCATCCTTACCCTAACCTTAACTCTCTTCGTCTTCACCTCCTTAGTTGGTGATTGGTCAACAGTAGGGATTCTTTAATGAAGTATTTGTTGTCATTCAACTAGAGACAAATCATTTTCATGCACATTTTTTCACTTGAGAAATAGCGTACCAAACATCTTAGTTAGATTTTGCACGAGTAAAATTGGACGACTAAGATCTCCTCTACAAAAACATAAACATTTATTACAGAGTTATCTTAGATTAATTAACTATTTTGAGGCGTCTCAAGATGGACAAACAGTACTATTGAGGCATTTTCATGTTAATCAATCAAAAGTATTTTAAGAGAGTATGCAAGCAGGCGCCAGCCGAACCGAAGCTGACGCCTTTTTCTAAACCTGGGCTCCCGAGTGGTGCGGTGGTCTAAGGCACTGCATCTCAGTGCTAGAGGCGTCACTACAGCCACCCTGGTTCAAATCCTAGCTGTATCACAACCGGCCGTGATTGGGAGTCCCATAGTATGGCGCACAATTGGCCCAGCGTTGTCCGGGTTTGGCTGGTGTAGGCAGTCATTGTAATTAAGAATTTGTTCTTAACTGACTTGCCTGGTTCAATAAATAAAACATTTAGATAAATAAACCTAACCCTAAAGCATCTATCCACAGAATTACTTTCCGGACTGTCCAAATCAAGTGTGACCAAATTGCACCCCTTTGGGTCCCAAGCACCAGGACTGGAAACCACTGTTTTAATCTAAATACACAAAAATTACAAGCAGGAGAAAAGGGGAGAATTCTGATTTTGGCTTACTCTCTCTCTCTCTCTCTCTCTCTCCTTCTGCCTTTCACTCCCATTAGCTGGAGGTTAAAGAGTTTCAGAGAAGCATACACTGGAGTCTCATTGCAATTAAATATATTAAAATCTGACATGAAGTTCCTGATTATATCTCACATTCATGGGTTTCATTTATGGGAATCCATGTGAAAGCTATGATCCTTTATTGATGTCACTTGTTAAATCAACTTCAATCAGTGTCGATGAAGGGGAGGAGACAGGTTAAAGACTAATATTTAAGTCTTGAAATAATTGCGACATGGATTGTGCACGTGTGCCATTCAGAGGGTGAATGGGTAAGAAAAAATATGTAAGTGCCTTTGAACGGGGTATGGTAGTAGGTGCCAGGCACACTGGTTTGTGTCGAAGACTGCAATGCTGCTGGGTTTTTTCCACATTCAACAGTTTCCCGTGTGTATCAAAAATGGTACACCCCTCAAAGGCCATCCAGGCACAACTGTGGGACTGTGGCACAACTGTGGGAAGCATTGGAGTCAAAATGAGCCAGCATCCCTGTGGATGCTTTTGACACATTGTAGAGTCTATGCCCTGACAAATTGAGGCTGTTCTGAGGACAACGGGGGGGGGGGGGGGGGGGGGGTATACTCAGTGTACATAGCTGTCATCTTGGCTCAATGCATGTATTAGGTCCTAGTCACTCTTTCAGACTTGTACATTCATTTAATACTTACATTTTTATGATTTATATCTGTTTTTTGGGGTTAAGAGTAGGATGTAGCTATTTGGACTAAACTGGTTAGAAGATAAGTCATCACTTTAAGAATAAATGCCTAGTTTTGGCAGGTGTGGTATGGCGGGGTGAGTGACATGATTGCTTGTGTGTGCTACCTTCATTGTCATAAAAGCTCTTGCTTGACATTATTAGCCTGTGATTTGCATGCCTGGAGAATGTTTGGAAATTATGCTTAATCTTAGTTTGATTTTCAAAAGGAAGACAAAAAACTCCATCAGTAACCTATAATTTAATATCCTCCTGAATCGTCCTCCTTTTTCCCAAAAAAGTATTTAACAATTTCTTGATTGGGTTATTCTAAGAACATGGTGGCTTTCCTGTTCCCCGCCTTAACTACGAGGAAAAACACTTTAAAAGATATGTAAGACAGCTATTTTGCTAACTATTTTTTATATATATCGTAGAAAATGGTCAGTACCATGAAAATAGCTATTCCCTCGGGTCAGGAGTTGTGGTTAAGTGACATATTTTGAGTTAAACAAAATGTATTTTTTCTCCCATACATAGGAAAGTATTATACTGTTGTTATTAAGTGGATTACTTAAATTAAAATATCAACTAAATATTATAAATAATTTACAGGGATTTCATGTCACTGGTTATAAAAAACACAATTTAAAAAATATGCAACATCCTTGCAAACATCTTACTGGGTCAAAGGTTCATTGCAGGTGGGCAGTTTTGAAAAGCATGTGGTGAGTCTGAACTCTGTCGTCATATGTTAACATTTTTATGAATAATTTGGTCATTTCATGTGAAGCCTTAAGATGTGTCACTGGTGTTATATAGTTTATTGTAAGGGGAGATTTTTTTAAATTTTAAATAATTGATCAAATCACATGATTAAGTGATTTATTTACCATTTAATCAAATCAAAATAAAAGTGAATTGGTCGCGTACACATATTTGCAGATGTTATGCTGGTGCAGCTAAATGCTTGTGGTTCTAGCGCCAACCATGCAGTAATAATACCTAGAAAACAATACAAAACAACATGCACATAATCCAAAAGAAAAAAAGAAAAAAAAATATGAAATATCAGAACAATGTCTGAGTCCGGAATATGGTGTGTATAGACAGTATGGACAGTATTGATGGTTTGTCGAGATTGGTGTAGAAGATCTTGACTGGCCTGCACAGAGCACTGACCTCAACCCCATCGAACACCTTTGGGATGAATTGGAACGTGAGCCAAGCCTAATCGCCCAACATCAGTGCCCGACCTCACTAATGCTTTTGTGGCTGAATGGAAGCAAGTGCCCGCAGCAATGTTCCAACATCTAGTGGAAAGCCTTCCAAGAAGAGTGAAGGCTGTTATAGCGGCAAAGGGGGGACCAACTCCATATTAATGCCCATGATTTTTGAATGACATGTGTATCCACAGACTTTTGGTGTCCACATACACCACATGTCCAAAGGTATCTCCCTGGACTCATACAATAGCAGGGAGATTTCTGAGGTCCGGATTGGATGCATGTAGAAACTGTCCCATTATAGAGAATATCCTAGCTCCGTATATGAAATGAAGGACATGCGTATCTGGAGCATGTCTACTCCTTATATCTAATAAAATGTCTCCAAAAAAATATCTACAAATACAGTTGAAGTCGTAAGTTTACATACACCTTAGCCAAAAACATTTAAACATCTAAATTCCTGACATTTAATCAGAGTAAAAATTCCCTGTCTTAGGTCAGTTAAGATCACCACTTTATTTTAAGAATGTGAAATGTCAGAATAATTGTAGAGAGAGAATTTATTTCAGCTTTTATTTCTTTCATCACATTCCCAGTGGGTCAGAAGCTCACATACACTCAATTATTATTTGGTAGCATTGCCTTTAAATTGTTTAACATGGGTCATATGTTTAGGGTAGCCTTCCACAAGCTTCCCACAATAAGTTGGGTGAATTTTGGCCCATTTCTCCTGACAGAGCTGGTATAACTGAGTCAGGTTTGTAGGCCTCCTTGTTCTCACACGCTTTTTCAGTTCTGCCCACAAATCTTCTATAGGATTGAGGTCAGGGCTTTGTGATGGCCACTCCAATACCTTGACTTTGTTGTCCTTAAGTCATTTTGCCACAACTTTGGAAGTATGCTTGGGGTCATTGTCCATTTGGAAGACCCATTTGCGACCAAGCTTTAACTTCCTGACTGATATCTTTGTAACGGCTTTCTTCCTGGGATGAAGGAGAGGACCAAAATGCAGCGCAGTTAGTGTTCAACATGTTTAATTTAACGAACTGTGAACACTTACAACAATACAAAACAACAAACGTGAAAACCGAGACAGTCCTATCTGGTGCAGAACACAAACCAGAGACAGGAAACAACCACCCACAATCCCCAACACAAAACAAGCCACCTATATATGATTCTCAATCAGGGACAACGATTGACAGCTGCCTCTGATTGAGAACCATATTAGGCTGAACACAGAAACAGACAAACTAGACACACAACATAGAATGCCCACCCCAACTCACGCCCTGACCATACTAAACAAATACAAAAACAAGGGAAAACAGGTCAGGAACGTGACAGAACCCCCCCTCAAGGTGCGAACTCCGGGCGCACCCCTAAAACTCAAGGGGAGGGTCTGGGTGGGCATCTGTCCGCGGTGGCGGCTCCGGCGCAGGACGAGGACACCACTCCACCATTGTCTTTGTCCCCCTCCTTAGCGTCCTTTGAGTGGCGACCCTCGCCCCCGACCCTGGTCTAGGAACCTTCACAAAGGTCCCTCCTAAATAGAGGAGATAACTCAGGACAGAGAGGTAGCTCAGGACAGAGAGGTAGCTCAGGACAGAGAGGTAGCTCAGGACAGAGAGGTAGCTCAGGACAGAGAGGTAGCTCAGGACAGAGAGGTAGCTCAGGACAGAGGGGCAACTCAGGACAGAGGGGCAGCTCCGGACAGAGAGGCAGCTCTGGACTGAATGGCAGCTCCGGACTGAATGGCAGCTCCGGGCTGAGGGGCAGCTCATGACTGGAGGACAGCTCATGACTGGAGGGCAGCTCATGACTGGAGGGCAGCTCATGACTGGAAGGCAGCTCATGACTGGAGGGCAGCTCATGACTGGAAGGCAGCTCATGACTGGAAGGCAGCTCATGACTGGAGGGCAGCTCATGACTGGAGGGCAGCTCATGACTGGAGGGCGGCTCATGACTGGCTGGCGGCTCTGGCAGCTCCTGACTGGCTGGCGGCTCTGGCAGCTCCTGACTGGCTGGCGGCTCTGGCAGCTCCTGACTGGCTGGAGGCTCTGGCAGCTCCTGACTGGCTGGCGGCTCTGGCAGCTCCTGACTGGCTGGCGGCTCTGGCGGCTCCTGACTGGCTGGCGGCTCTGGCGGCTCCTGACTGGCTGGCGGCTCTGGCGGCTCCTGACTGGCTGGCGGCTCTGGCGGCTCCTGACTGACGAACGGCTCTGACGGCTCGGGACAGACGGGCGGCTCAGATGGCGCTGGGCAGACGGATGGCTCAGATGGCGCTGGGCAGACGGATGGCTCAGATGGCGCTGGGCAGACGGATGGCTCAGATGGCGCTGGGCAGATGGATGGCTCAGATGGCGCTGGGCAGACGGATGGCTCAGATGGCGCTGGGCAGACGGATGGCTCAGATGGCGCTGGGCAGACGGATGGCTCAGATGGCGCTGGGCAGACGGATGACTCAGATGGCGCTGGGCAGACGGATGACTCAGATGGCGCTGGGCAGACGACCGACTCTGACCTGCTGAGGCGCACAGTAGGCCTGGTGCGTGGTGCCGGAACTGGTGGTACCGGACTGGAGACACGCACCTCAAGGCTAGTGCGGGGAGCAGGAACAGGGCACACTGGAATCTCGAGGCGCACAATTGGCCTGGTGCGTGGTACCGGAATTGGTGGTACCGGGCTGAGGGCACGCACCTCAGGGCGAGTGCGGGGAGAAGGAACAGTGCGTACAGGACTCTGGAGACGCACAGGAGGCTTGGTGCGTGGTGCCGGAACTGGAGGTACTGGGCTGGAGACACGCACCGCAGGGAGAGAGCGTGGAGGAGGAACTGGGCTCTGGAGACGCACTGGAAACCTGGTGCGTGGTGTAGGCACTGGTGGTACTGGACAGACCGGACCGTGAAGGCGCACTGGAGGTCTTGAGAGCAGGGCTGGCACCATCCGCCCTGGCTGGATCTTCACCCTAGCCCGGTAGATGTGGGGAGTTGAGATGTTGCGCACCGGGCTAAGCACACGCACCGGGGACACCGTGCGCTCCACCGCATAACACGGTGCCTGCCCGGTACGACGCCCTCTCTCTCCACTGGAAGCACGGCTGGGAGAGCTGTAGCGCAGAGCTGGCAGAGGACGTGCAGGGCTAGGGAGGCGCACAGGAGGCCTGGTGCGTGAGGCTGGCACAGCCTTAACCAGACGGCTAGCACGCACCTCAGGACGAGTATGGAGAGCTGTTCCCGGTGACATCAACTCCCCGACACGTTCAGTCGGGCGGATGTCGTGCCTCATGCACCAAACCAGCACCTCCCTCATAACTCTCTCCTCCAATTTCCCCATTAACTCCTTCACTGTCTCTGCGTCGCTCACCTCCAGTTCCGCCCTGACCGGCTCCTTACGGTAAGCAGGGGGAGTTGGCTCAGGTCTGACTCCTGACTCTGCCACACTCCCCGTGTCCCCCCCCCAAGAAATTTTTGGGGCTGCCTCTCGGGCCTCCAGCCGCTCTGCTGTGCTAGCGCCTCATAATAGCGCCTCTCCGCCTTCGCTGCCTCCAGCTCTTCTTTGGGGCGGCGATATTCCCCTGGCTCTGCCCAGGGTCCTTTGCCGTCTAATTCGTCCTCCCATGTCCATTCCTCCAAATAGTGCAGCCTCTCCTGCTGCTGCTGCTGCTGCTGCAGCCTCTCCTGCTGCTGCTGCTTGGTACGGGTTAGGTGGGTGGTTCTGTAACGGCTTTCTACCTGGGATGAAGGAGAGGACCAAAATGCAGCGCAGTTAGTGTTCAACATGTTTAATTTAACGAACTGTGAACACTTACAACAATACAAAACAACAAACGTGAAAACCAAGACAGTCCTATCTGGTGCAGAACAGAAACACAGAGACAGGAAACAACCACCCACAATCCCCAACACAAAACAAGCCACCTATATATGATTCTCAATCAGGGACAACGATTGACAGCTGCCTCTGATTGAGAACCATATTAGGCTGAACACAGAAACAGACAAACTAGACACACAACATAGAATGCCCACCCCAACTCACGCCCTGACCATACTAAACAAATACAAAAACAAGGGAAAACAGGTCAGGAACGTGACAGTCTTGAGATGTTGCTTCAACATATCCACATAATGTTCCTTTCTCATGATGCCATCTATTTTGTGAAGTGCACCAGTCCCTCCTGCAGCAAACGCTGATTTCTTTTGATTTTCCCATGATGTCAAGCAAAGAGGCACTGAGTTTGAAGGTAGGCCTTGAAATACATCCACAGGTACACCTCCAATTGACTCAAATGATGTCAGTTAGCCTTACAGAAGCTTCTAAAGCCATGACATAATTTTCTGAAATGTTCCAAGCTGATTAAAGGCACAGTCAACTTAGTGTATGTAAACTTCTGACCCACTGGAATTGTGATACAGTGAATTACAAGTTAAATAATCTGTCTGTAAACAATTGTTGGAAAAATTACTTGTGTCATGCACAAAGTAGATGTCCTAACCGACTTGCCAAAACTATAGTTTGTTAACAAGAAATTTGTGGAGTAGTTGAAAAACGAGTTTTAATGACTCCAATCTTAGTGTTTGTAAACTTTCAACTTCAACTGTATAATAGATAAAGATATCGCCTGATATTGACCCTTTTCGCCCAGTGTGAGGACACGGCTTGGGATGCCGTCTGGCCCGGCAGCCTTGCAAGTGTTAACACGCTAAATGACTTACTCACATCGGCCACAGAGAACAAGAGCACACAGTCCTCGTGAGCGGGGGGCTGTGGCTCGACGTTGTTTTCCTCAAAGCGGGAAAAGAAGGTGTTTATCTTATATGGGAGCGAAGGGTCAGTGTCCGTGATGTGGCTGGCTTTCCCTTAAGAATCCCTGCCACATATGGCTCGTGTCTGAGCCGTTGAATTCCAAATCCACTTTGTCCTTGTACTGTCGTTTTGCCTCTTTGATTGCCTTACGGAGGTCATAACTGGTCTGTTTCAAAAAACTATCTTGAAGCATAGATTCCGATTGGTCAGAACTACTGTGTTGCCGCCATCTTAGATATTCTATATTTTCTGCAGATTTGTCACTGGTTTTGCCATCAATGGTGTTACTGTTCCTGCTGGTTTTAATTGAATATTATAAAGATTTGTCATTGGTGTTACTGGTCACTGGTGTTACCGTCACTGGTGTTATCACAGAAAAAATGTGTACTAATAAAGAATATTTCATAATATTATCATTACCCTTTTCTGTCTTTGATTATATATGCAAATTAAATAGTCAAGTTACATTCTGGAAAGTCTGAATTGTCATTAAAATATAGCTAACCCCAGTGTCAAATAGGCAACAAGATTTTTTTTGTATGTAATGTAGTAAAAATATCAAAATACATCAAGCTGTCATATGAGGATCTACATTGTTAAGGGGTTAACTATTATCTGAGTTTGTTAAAAAATATTTTTTAAATTGGCTGGTCAAAAAGCCACCAATTTCGTAGAACAACCCGATAAGGAAGATATTCCATTTGTAAAGCGAGATGGCCTTTAGGTTATTTGGACACATTTATCATTTTCTGAGTAATTTACTGTGTGATAAACCATCTGTAGCCTAGCCTACGTGGGTGCCAGGTAGAATTCCCCAGACAACCTGTGCCATCTGGTCCCGACAATGAAACAGATGCCAACTCTAGTTCCACTGAGAACTTGTAAGAGCGTATGACATCAATGAACAATCTCGCTTCAAAATGTGGACGGTTGGATGGAAGACTGGTTCCAGCTGTAGGTAGGCCTGTTGTTTATTTGTCAACTACTCAAATAGATTTTTTTATAACAGGAACAAGTTGCAAAATATTCAGAGGAAGGCTAACCAATAGGCCTAGGCCTAGCATGCTTATGTGATAATATGTGACCGACCAGCTCGATTCGCTCATATGTAGCAAAATTAGTAATTGTGTTTTTTTACATTGGATAAAAGTAGACTCAGAGCTAGAAAATGTAAAAATTAAGTAATTCTGCTTTGAAAGTTGATAAACTTGTAACCCCGCTTTTGAGAAAAAGGCCCCTTAATATTTTGGTACACCTACTGGAGAGCTATTCTTTGTCTACACCCATTCAGAATCCTTCACACCCTCTTAAGCCTTAGCCCCACCCATCTCTTTAAGGATTCACATTAGAGGCCATGTGCTAAACAGAGTGAGTATGGTAGTGTACTAAACAACCAAAGGTTTCAAGACTTAAGGCTGGTATATACTATGTCTATCGACATGTCTGTAGACAGTTGTCGCAGTGACATCATTAACATTCTTTTGACATCTGACATCAAACTTGTTGCTGTCGTTATGAATAAGTATAAACACAAAAACGACAGGCTGCATGACACCAGTAGCCTGGTGGTCCAAAATAGCATAACTGGTGGATTCTAACACCAAAATTAAAATGAATTTAGTATATGTCAATCTAGTAAACCAGGAAACTAAAAGCAACTTTCTAAACAATGTTTTGGTTCATTTCTAGCTTGTTAGTTTGTTAGCTGGCTAGCCAGTTCAAATAATGACCATGTCATATAGCTAACTAGCTAGCTAAACAATTAACCATAATATCAACTCATAATGTTACTACCCTGCATGAACCTGTAGCTAAAGTTAACCAGCTAGCAAACCAGACAACTAAAAGCAACTTTCTAAACAATGTTTTTGTTTGTTTCTAGCTTGTTAGCTAGCTAGCTAACGTTAAGTTAGCTGGCTAGCCAGTTCAAATAATGACCACATCATACAGCTGACAACTTCTTAACTTTAGCTAATTTGTATTCATAATTACAGGAAAATAAACTCACAACAAGATACTTCTTTACAAGTTAATGGCAAGCTAATTACAGAAAATAGCTTACGGTTGTGAGTGTGACAAAATAAAAACAGGGCATTCTAAGAGAGAATTTTAGAACTTGGACACTGTATCGTTGGCCTAACGTTATATCCTAATTTGACTTTGGTGCAGGTCATGTTGTTCTTCACATTACCATCTCTGGTAAACACACAGTACCGTATATCAAATAAAATCAAAGTGTATTTGTCACATGCACAGGACACAGAAGGTGTAAACAGTACAGTGAAATGGTTACTTGCATAGTGGAGTCTTTTGTTTAGACATGTAGCAGGCTGCCTAGCTAATAAAAAGATAAACAACTAGAGTCAATGTTAGCTAGCTTGGGCTATAACTAGCAATGCGATACGAATAATATTACTACCCAGATCATACACGTAACGTTAGCTAGTGAGCCAACCAGCTGACGTTAGCTAGTTAGTTAACAGTACGCTTGAACTTGCAATGAAAATGACTTTCTGACAAGATTAGAAACATATAACATCTTAAAATGTACCTAGCTAGACTTTCTTACCCGTATACATGGATGAATGCTTCTCCCTCCCTGTCACGGATGCCATGCTTGCCCTTAGTTTGAAGATGTAATCCGGTGTTTTATACAACAGCCTTCTGTGTGTTCTCTTTTCAACTCCCTCTGTATATTTGCAATCAAAAGCTAGAATTTTCTCCATCTCCTTAGCTTTCATACTCTGCTTCACCGGCATTCCACTGATTTCAAAACTCAGTCATCCAGAAAGTGTAGAGCATTATCCATTTTTTTTTGCCCCTTTTTTCCCCAATTGGTAGTTATACTCTTGTCTCATAGTTGCAACTCCCCTACGGACTCAGGAGAGGCAAAGATCGAGCCATGCATCCTCCGAAACACGACCCTACCAAGTCGCACTGCTTCTTGACACACTGCTCGCTTAACCTTTTCTCAATAGGGGGGCGCCATTTCGACTTTGTAAAAATTAGTTCCCAAATTAAACTGCCTCGTACTCAATTCTTGCTCGTACAATATGCATATTATTATTACTATTGGATAGAAAACACTCTCTAGTTTCTAAAACCGTTTGAATTATATCTGTGAGTAAAACAGAACTCATTTTGCAGCAAACTTCCTGTCAGGAAGTGAGAAATCTGAAATCGGGGGCTCTGTTCCAGGGTCAGTTTATTAATTTGCATGTAATCTATGGGTCTACATGCACTGCATACGCCTTCCCCTAGATGTCAGTAAGCAGTGAGAATTGGAATGGGGTGTCTAGGTAGATCTGAGGCCGTATAAGAGCTCTTGGAACCGGGGGTGCAGTCTTTTCAACGTTCGTCATGACGCGAGGCGGACCTCAGGATTGCGTCCTGAAAAGCTGTTGTTATAGGCGCTAGATATATCCGGCTCTGATTTTATTCGATATACGTGTTAAAAACATCATAATGTAGTTATTTTAAACCGAGTTATATCAGTTTATATCAGTATATTGCGATTTTCGGGATTTTCTTTGTTCTGTGTTATGCTGAGTTGGACACGTCTGCACCACATGGCTAACGTTTGATGCTAATTCCACAGTTGAAGACGACCTACAACCGAGCAACGATTATTCTGAACAAATGACAACTTGTACAAGATTCTGATGGAAGCTCATCAAATAGTAAGAACTATTTATGATGTTAATTCGTAATTTCTGTCGAAAAAGTTAAACTATTATTCCGCCATTAATTTCGGTGCGGTCTCGCTTTAACGCACGCTGTATGTCGTAGTAACGTTAATTAAAAAAATCTAACACAGCGGTTGCATTAAGAACTAATGTATCTTTCATTTGCTGTCCAACCTGTATTTTTTAGTCAAGTTTATGATTAGTTATTGATTAGATTAGGTGCCTCTCCCAAGATTTCTCCCGACATTTTGTTTGCAGTTTGGCTACTATTCTCATTGTATAACCACGATTTGTGCCGCTAAATATGCACATTTTCGAACAAACCATATATGTATTGTGTAATATGATGTTATAGGACTGTCATCTGATAAAGTTTTGAGAAGGTTAGTGAAAGAATTTATATATTTTGCTGGTTTATTCGCTATCGCTAACGTGCATGAATCAATGCTGCTGTGTGGTTGGCTATTGTAGTAAGCTAATATAATGCTATATTGTGTTTTCGCTGTAAAACACTTAAAAAATCTGAAATATTGGCTGGATTCACAAGATGTTTGTCTTTCATTTGCTGTACACTGTCTATTTTTCATAAATGTTTTATGATGAGTATTTAGGTAATTCACGTTGGTCTCTGTAGTTATTCTAGCTGCTTTGGTGAGATTTTGTGATGGTGGCTGCAATGTAAAACTATGATTTATACCTGAAATATGCACAAAACATATGCTATACAATAAATATGTTATCAGACTGTCATCTGATGAAGTTGTTTCTTGGTTAGTGGCTATTTATATCTTTATTTGGTCGAAATTGTGATAGCTACCTATGCAGGAAAAAAATGGTGGGAAAAAAAAGTTGTGTCTTTTGCTATCGTGGTTAGCTAATAGAAATACATATTGTGTCTTCCCTGTAAAACATTTTAAAAATCAGAAATGATGGCTGGATTCACAAGATGTGTATCTTTCATCTGGTGTCTTGGACTTGTGATTTAACCTTTCACGAGCCTCTACCCCGGGTCCGGGATCACCCCCACCCCCCCCACACACTGATTAGCATAGCTAGCATAGCTTCACAAGTAGATAGTAGCATCTAAATATCATTAAATCACAAGTCCAAGACACCAGATGAAAGATACAGATGCCTCTGATTGGGAACCATACCCGGCCAACAAAGAAATAGAAAACATAGATTGCCCACCCAAGTCACACCCTGACCTATCCAAATAGAGAATTAAAAGGATCTAGGGACACATTATTCAGGGACACATTATTCCATTTCTGTTAGTCACATGTGTCACGCCCTGATCCAACAGGTCCCAGACGTGCTCAATGGGATTGAGATCCAGGCTCTTCGCTGGCCATGGCAGAACACTGACAATCCTGTCTTGCAGGAAATCACACACAGAACGAGCAGTATGGCTGGTGGCATTGTCATGCTGGAGGGTCATGTCAGGATGCAGAAAGGGTATCATATGGGAGGACGTCTTCCCTGTAACGCACAGCGTTGAGATTGCCTGCAATGACAAGTTCAGTCCGATTATGCTGTGACTCACCGCCCCAGACCATGACGGACCATCCACCTTCAAATCAATCCCGCTCCAGAGTACAGTCCTCGGTGTAACGCTCATTCCTTCGACGATAAACATGAAGCCGACTATCACCCCTGGTGAGACAAAAAAACAACTCATCAGTGAAGAGCACTTTTTGCCAGTCCTGTCTGGCACAGATACGGTGGGTTTGGCCCATAGGCTACGTTGTTGCCGGTGATGTCTGGTGACGACCTGCTTTACAACAGGCCTACAAGCCCTCAGTCCAGCCTCTCTCAGCCTATTGCGGACAGTCTGAGCACTGATGGAGGGATTGTGCGTTCCTCGTTTATCTCAGGCAGTTGTTGTTGCCATCCTGTACCTGTCCCGCAGGTGTGATGTTCGGTTGTACCGATCCTGTGCAGGTGATGTTACACCTGTTCTGCCACTGCGAGGACGATCAGCTGTCTATCCTGTCTCTGTAGTGCTGTCTTAGGCGTCTCACAATACGGACATTGCAATTTATTGCCCTGGCCACATCTGCAGTCCTCATGCCTCCTTGCAGTATGCCTAAGGCACGTTCACGCAGATGAGCAGGGACCCTGGGCATCTTTCTTTTGGTGTTTTTCAGAGTCAGGAGAAAGGCCTCTTTAGTGTCCTAAGTTTTCATATCTGTGACCTTAATTGCCTACCGTCTGTAAGCCGTTAGTGTCTTAAAACCTCTGAAGGCTTCCCCCCTTCTCAATGAAGACATACCCAAATTTAACTGCCTGTAGCTCAGGCCCAGAAGCAAGGATATGCATATTCTTGGTATCATTTGAAAGAAAACACTCTGAAGTTTGTGGAAATGTGAATTGAATGTAGGAATATATAACACAATAGATCTGGTTTAGATAATACAAGGAAAAAACCATTTTTTATTTTTTTATTGTTGTTGCATCATCTTTAAAATGAACAAGACAAAACAAACATTCAGATGGGATGATGGGGACAATTTCAGTGAAAAACATAAGCGGGCAACAGTACTTGTGCAAAGTTTCAGAATGATAACTTCCGGAATATATATATATTAATATGGGCTATTTTCAGCCCTTTCCTGGGTAGCTTATCAGAGATAGACATAATAATGAAAAGAGCAGACAAAGCAAAGACAAAAAAATATACATTCAGCAGTCCATTAATCAATTGGTGTGTGTGTGTGTGTGTGTGTTGTGGGGTTGAGGCTACGAACCCATAGACTTGGCTCTCTCATCCCTTCCAAGCTTCTGGGAGGGAGGGTGGACAATGAGCCTGTCATAGCGGATGTACGCAATGTCCGCAAGCGCTCTGGTAGCTTTTCATGGCTGGGATTGTCCTTGAACCTCAGGAACTTGACCACTATTGGCCTGGGCCTATCACCTGGGCCAGTGGTGGGTTTTCCAGTTCTGTGGGAGCGCTCCACCTCAATCTGCCTGTGGTCCAGGTGAAATTTCTCAGAGATCATTTCCCTCACTTTGTCCCCAGACTCCGTCCAGATCTCATGTGGAGATTCTACAATTCTACAATTCCGTCCACAACCATGTTGTTCCGCCTTGATTGTCCCCCTTATCATGGATTCACACACAGAACTGATGTCCTCTCTCAATGACTTACAGATTGCTGTCATCTTGCCGATCTCCTGTTTCAACTCATCGAGCTGACCCTGGGAGAACTGCAAACTAATCTTCAGGTCCTGGACCTTTCTGGTCAGGACGTCCATTCTTTTGTTAGTAGAATCCACAAGTATTTGGACAATACACTTGAAGCTATTTTCTTGTTGTTGTAACAACTGCTTGTAGGTCTCTTTATGTTCGTATAAAAGATCCTTCACGTGTGATAGAGAAACACCACTGTCCTCAACGGTACTCCCGCCGGCTTTGGTCTTTGTCATGGTAACTAGCAATGTAGGTTATGCTGTTACTCCTCGCAGTTCCAGACAGGGCAGGTCACGGGGAAAATTGAAAACAATAAACAGCAGAGATCTAGACAGCCACAAACCCAGGACAATCCGTGGTCCCAGCCACAATGGCGTTGCGGGCTGTGTTCAAGAAAAACTCACTAGCTTGATATGCAGCTAGCTAGCAGCTAGCCTAGCTGCGACGCCAAATAGCTCCACAGACCAGGCCTTGGTCAGCAGGATCACTGGAAAGAGACAAACAGTCCCAGCAACTGATGCCAACTGCGTCGCGGGATCCAACCTAAGAGACAATGCCAAGAGTTTGCAAAGCTGTCATCAAGGCAAAAGGGTGACTACTTTTCAGAATCTAAAATATATATATTTTTGGTTTAATACTTTTTTGGTTACTACATGATTCCATATTTTATTTTAATATTTTCACTATTATTCTACAATGTATAAAAGACTAAAACTAAGAAAAACCCTGAGTAGGTGTGTCCAAATGTCACGATCGTTATAATGAGTGGACCAAAGCGCAGCGTGATCTGGGTTCCACATCTTTTTATTTCTAGGTGAAACTCACAGCAAAACAAAAACAATAAATCTCAAACCGAAACGTGAAGCTAACAATAGTGCTAACAAGCAACTATCCAAAGTCAAGATCCCACAAAGCACAAAGGGGAAATGGCTGTCTAAATATGATCCCCAATCAGAGACAACGATAAACAGCTGCGTCTGATTGGAACCATACCAGGCCAACATAAATCATTATTCACCTAGATATCCCACCCTAGTCACTGTCACGTTTGACTGGTACTGTATATAAGTTGTTTGTCATAAAATATGGTGTCTCTAACTCTATCGATATCTGTGTAATTAGGAAAAGAAAAGAAAAAAGTGTTACTTTCGTCCTGGTTTTCCCCTACAACCTAATGTTAAAGGATAGGATATGAGTGAGTTTAGCTTAGAATACACCTACAGCAGAATTTAGTGTGAAGGCTATATTGATTTGAAATAGCCTAGGCCTATAAGATTGAAAGTAGTTTTCTGTAGCTGCAGGTCCTTTTCCAAATACACTCTCTCTCTGCAAATAGTAGGTTGTATTATGTAATTTAGATGGAGTCATGGGCAGGGACCTTCTGTACTATAGCCTACCAAACATTTCCCCAAGTATTTAACATTAGAATAGATTCAGACAGAGTAGGTTATTGTGTACTCTGTGGTTTTTACAATTAAAGTATATTATTTTTGAACTTCCTAGATAATCTTTGTGAAGATATTGGGGTCTTCAGGTAGGTATACCATCTGAAGACATGTTGGTACACTAAGAAAAAAGGTTCTACGTTTCTCCCCATTAGAGAACCATTAGAGTTTTTGGTTCCAGGTAGAACCATTCGATGGTGAGAAAGTTTCTACTTAGAACCTGTTAGTTGTAAAAGGGTTCCATATAGAACCTTGTATTAGTGAAAGGGTTCCACTTGGAACCAAAAAATAATAACTCAGAGGGTTCGCCTATTGGGACAATTGAAGAACCCTTTTCGGTTCTAGGTAGCACCTTATTTTATAAGAGTGTAGAATCACTCAAACTGGGGACCCTCGCTGGAGACCCTCAAATCACTAAAATCTGCATTGTGATATATACACAATAACTATTTTTACCAATCTCAGAATGGTTTTGGGTACTGTAAAGACCAAGGTTGCTACCTGGTAGACTGTACACTTTAACCTCTCTTGGGTACGTGAGACGTTAGCGTCCCACCTCTTCAACAGCCAGTGAAACTGCTGGGCGCCAAATTCAAATACAGAAATACTCATTAAAATTCAGAACACAAAACATATTTTACATAGGTTTAAAGATGAACTTCTTGTGAATCCAACCACGGTGTCAGATTTAAAAAATGCTTTACGGCGAAAGCATACCTTACGATTATTTCAGAACACAGCCCACTAGACAATTCATTACAAACAGTAACCAGCCAAGTAGAACAGTTACACAAGTCAGAAATAGAGATAAAATTAATCCCTTACCTT
The DNA here is from genome assembly GCF_045679555.1 of Salvelinus alpinus. NCBI lineage: Eukaryota > Metazoa > Chordata > Actinopteri > Salmoniformes > Salmonidae > Salvelinus > Salvelinus alpinus. The sequence continues at coordinate 1,472,057 of NC_092111.1, read as the reverse complement.
TGATGATCTTCATATGGTTGCATTCAGCAGACCTTAATTTACTCAATAAATGTTCCTTTTGTTCGATAAAGCCTCTTTATATCCAAAAACCTCCGTTTTGTTCACACGTTTTCTTCAGTAATCCACAGGCTCAAACGCAGTCAAAACAGGAAGACAAAAAAAATTTCATAGTTTCATAGAAACATGTCAAACGATGTTTATATTCAATCGTTAGGTTGTTTTTAGCCTAAATAATCGATAATATTTAAACCGGACAATAACGTCGTCAATTTAAAAGGTAAACAAGAAACGCACTCTCTCCGTCTCGCGCATGAAAAAACTCTGTGACACTTTAGGGTCGACTCATTGAGACTGCTCTTACTTATTAATTTTTCAGAATACAAGCCTGAAACAATTTCTGAAGACTGTTGACATCTAGTGGAAGGCATAGAAACTGCAATTTGAGTCCTAAGTCAATGGATACTGTAATGGCATTGAATAGAAAACTACAAATCCAACAAAAAAAACTACTTCCTGAATGGATTTTTCTCAGGTTTTCGCCTGCCAAATCAGTTCTGTTATACTCACAGACACTATTTTAACAGTTTTGGAAACTTTAGAGTGTTTTCTATCCAAATCAAATTATGCATATCATATCTTCTGGGCCCGAGAAGAAGGCAGTTTAATTTGGGCATGCATTTCATCCAAAATTCCGAATGCTGCCCCCTACCCTAGAGAAGTTAAAAACAAACACTAAGTCCCACAAACTCACTCCGGTAACAACCACACACAGTAAACAATTCAAGCTTCTACAAAGGACCACAGAAAACACACCTTTTTTAACAGGGACACAATCATGAAATAATAAGACACACCTGAGTCCAATAAAAGTCTCTAGGACTGTCTCCGCCGCCATCTGGTGCCAGGAGGAACTATGACAGTCACAGGTGGCTCCAGTTTTCAGAATAACAAGTGTGTACTTTAAGTATTCAACCTAGACTCAGAGGTAGATGTTACACAGTAAATTTAAATCCGGGACATTAGTATATGTTAAATTTCGTATGGTATTTGTTAATTTGTGGATGTCCATCATCCATTTTGTATGATATGTTCTAACTTATGTTCTGACAATATGTTACAAATTGCAATTCGTACAATATATTACGAATTGCAATTAGCAATTTCAACAATATGATATGTTACGAATTCCAATTTGTTGGGGGTTAAAGTTAACTAGGTGGGTAGGTGGCTAACGTTAGCTAGACTAAGGGTTGGGGATTAAGGTTAGTGTTAAGGTTAGAGTTAGGTTAAAGGGTTAAGGTTAGGGGAAGGGTTAGCTAACATGCTAAGTCATTGCAAAGTAGCAAAAAAGTTGTAAGAAGTAGCTAATTAGCTAAAATGCTAAAGTTAAACACGCAACCCCTAGGGTTGCTATAAGTTCGCGTTATACGCGTACCCATCCACCCCGACCAACCACCCTTCTTTCATTTTTGCCATAACTAGCCTTCTGTCTAATGTTACTATACCAAACGTAACATACTGTATCATATTCATTTGAGTGTCCCAGATTTACATTTACTATGTTACGTCTAGTCTATGAGACCAGTCTGTAAAGATGTTTACAAAGAGCAAGCAACAGCCATGTGTGTATTCAACAATATGTAATATCAGGAGATTGAAATGCAGGTTTATAATCCCTCACAAATAATATACCAGGGTTTTATGTGTAAAGCTAGGTTCTTAAAGGAAATGCTGCTATAAAGTGCGTACAGACTGGAAGATCGGAGTGGGGAAATGTCAACGTGTATTTTAATTAGAAAGGCCTTAAGCTCAATCCCTCAAAGGGCTTTTGTGCACATTCATTTGAGTTCCTGCCAAACCTCTCTGGATCAATTCAGCCCAATGCGTTGACAAGTGGAAGACACTTATCACGGAATAACAAATAGAACCAATGTCACCAACCACGAACTTCAGTATTCTATGATTAATTACATGTGAAAATGTTTCTAATCAACATATAAAACAGTGCTAAAAGAGAATCTCATTAAGTCTGAGGGCTTTTCACACCTTCACAACTAATCAAATCAGAAGTCTCTTCAGCTCTCTGAAAACAGTGATAATTGATCACAAAAGTGACTCTCACGTGGATGTCCTCCTTTTTAGAATATAATCCATCATCTTTCTCTGTTTGTGTGGCCAAAAAGCCTTGTAAATTAAAGAAAAACACATTTAGACACCGCTGAAAGCCGATGTGAACCATGATAAACAAATACTCTTCCCCTTATGAATATCCAATATAAATGGATGGTAAGTATAAGATGCTTTATCCACAGTTTATTTTTGGTCCTGGACAGTTGTGTAATACAGTACTCTGGCATTACAGATATGTTTTTCTGTGGGGGAAAAAATCTTCTGAATAAAAAACATTTTAAAAGTCTAATAAAAACATTTCTTGTGTAGCAGCGTAGCACAATTTTTTTTTTTTTTACCTCAGTCTACCTGTCTCTTTTTAATCTCTTCACTCTAGCTGTCAATCAATTATTGTAAGTCTGTTCATCTGTCATCATCATCATCTCTCTCTCTCTCTAGTGTTCTCTATCTCTCTTATTTTCTCCATATCTCTCCCAGTCAGTCTGTTGTTTACGCTCATTAACTTCTCATCTCTTCTTTATCATGTTGTTTTTTACGATATCCCATTGCCTCTTTATTTCCAGACTGTTTTCCGCTGCTTTTCAGTTAGCACTGTCCCCCACTTATCGCCCTTACTCCCCATCCCTCCCGCCCTCGCTCTCTATCTCCCTCCGTCTCTCTGTATTTAGTTGTAATCCCCTATTTCTGGTTGTCACATCTGCAAAGCACTCAACAGCTGGGGATATACTTACACAAACAGCCACACCCCCACTCTAACACACACCCCCACTCTAACACACACCCCCACTCTAACACACACACACACACACACACACACACACACACACACACACACACACACACACACACACACACACACACACACACACACACACACACACACACACACACACACACACACACACACACACACACACACACACACACACACACACACACACACACACACACACACACACACACACAGCTGGGCTTCTGATCAACCAGTCTAGGGATATCTAATCCTTCTCTTGGAAAAAAGTATTAAAAGACAGATTTTCTTGTTTTTATTTCCTCAATTGACTCTTTATTCAGGAAGTGTCATGGTCAGCTGGTGTCTAAGCCATCCACAACAAAGAACATAGGAAATACTGTAAATGAAATGCTACAAAATGAAGAGAAAGAAGTAGGAAGGAAGTCAAGGTTAACTCAGTGATTTTTACACTGAAACATTTGTGATTAACTCCCTACCCTTACTTACATCGATAGCACTTTATAATAACACTTTGCAATAAAGCATTTATAATGGATAAGTAAATAGTTTATTCATCATTTAATAATCATTACTTCCACATTTGTAAATGTTAGTAAGCTAGTTATTCACACAGTTATAAACATACTTTATAAATATTGCGTGACCAGTGTTATTCCCCACAAAAAGATGGACATGTCATTTGTAGACATTCCAGCAGTACATGATACTCCTTAAAGGGATAGTTTAGAATGTTTATGTCTCTGCCTCCAGTATGAAGGAAGTTGTCAACTAGCGTTAGCTCAATTGCTAACTAGTATTAGCGCAATGACTGGAAGTCTGTGGACTTCTGTAGACTTCCAGTCATTGCGCTAACTTTAGATAGCATTGGCTCGCAAAACTACCTCTATCGTCCTTCATACTGGACGCAGATACATACGCATGCTAGCTGTTCCATAGACTTCCAGTCATTATGCTAATGCTAGTTAGCATTGGCTCCCAAAACTACCTCTAACTTCCTTCATACTGGACGCAGAGACATAAGCATGCTAGCTGTTCCATAGACTTCCAGTCATTGCACTAATGCTAGTTAGCAATTGCATTAACACTAGTTGGCAACTTCCTTCAAACTGAACACAGAGACATAAAAATGGTATCCACAAGTTCATCTGACTCTGGGGAAGTAGATAAGTATGTAACTTCAGATACACTCTTTGCTGAATAAATTAACGTTTTCCATGCGAAAATGCAAACATTAGTGATTCTTGGCAGAGTGTGGATGCAGTCAAGACTTAGAGCAGTCCTTAGACTGCTTACCACGTAAGACCACGTAAGAAAACAAATATCTGAATACATCATATTTATGAACTATCCCATTACTTTTAAAGAGTTACTACCTTTAATGGCCCAGTAAAAGTGTCTCCAAACAAAGCAAAGTGTGAAAATAATCTGAAGCACTGGAAGCATTTAAAGCTGGAATCCGTAGCGGTGAAACTGCCATGTTCGTTTGCGATATACTGTACATAACAATAAAGACGTTATTTCAAACAATCAACACTGTTTTCTTCCATTAAACATGATTGCACATCATTGCATGCACAATAGAACAGCAGAGAATGCACCATGATTTTTTTTAACCAAGATGCTGGATGCTCCTCCTTTTATGAACAAAACAAAAACAATAACAAATGTGCCTGGGGTGACCGGTGGTGCTGTTTCATCTAATGCTGATTCCAGCTTTGAAGATTATACATGTAACATATCAACCTGCAAATCATTTCTACCTCAATCACATATCAGTAGTAATGAAGGAATAAAAATCCACTAAAGAAAAACTGTTCGGTCCAGCCAGCTGTTGTGTGTAGTCTAAATCTACCTGTTTTATGATTAGTACTGATTAGTTCTAGTTATAATTAGGTTGCAAAAGAAAAAATATTAGCCTACATTCACGTTACAACTCTTCCTCACGTCCTTGCAAAAGTTGTTTTACATAAGTATGAATAAAATGTTCAATACATTTTTGTGAGAAAAAACATCTGTTAATTAAGTATTTATAAAGTATAAATAGCTCTCACTTTACATTAGGCCGCACCAATACTTAACTAATGATCAGTAAATGGTGTTTATTAAGGACCTATATTAAACATCTGATGAATGAGCTTATGAATCATTATTAAATACTTTAAAATGTCTTTATAAATGTGTGAATAACTAGCTTACTAACATTTACAAATCTGGGAGTAATCTATTTTACTAATCCATTATAAATGCTTAATTGCAATGTGTTATTATAAAGTTCTACCCTTACTTGTTTTAATCCTGGAGCTAAAAAAATGTTTTTAATAATTCTGTCACATAATCATGATCACAACTGTAAGTCAAGGGTTGACAATGGCCTACCCAAAAGATACATTTCCTTAACCCAGGCTCCACTGAACACAATAAATGGTGTTACTGCTCATTTTTTTATTTATTGTGTGAATCGATTTTCATGTGTCAAATCTATTTACCCCAACAAACAGAATGCTTGACCAAACAAACAGAATGCTTGGTTATTATCACTCAATCTTATTAACAGTGTTTTGGATGACCTTTGGATGTAATCAGGTAACTAATCCCTGTTAATCATTAGCGACGGGAAAGGATTTGTGGATTTGTTGATGGATTAATTTATTCGTTTGGGGGGTAAACCTTAACTTAATTTCTGTGACTGATAGTGAAAGTGGGTAATAAAGCATTCATTGAACTGTAATCTCCGTTTGAGGTGGCTCATTGCTGCTTGTCATCATTCTGAGCAAAGAAGAGGTTCCAGCCTATATGTCAATGCCTCTAACAGATTAACACAAAAGTTTAGAGGCACACAAAATAACATTTACAGACAGTGGACCTAAAGTAAGAATTTAACACTTATGTAATAGCTACATGTTATAGCTGGGACCCTTTGGATGACAAATCAGAGGAAGATTTTTAAAAAGTAAGTGAATATTTAATCGATATATGTGAATGTATGAAACCTGTGCCGGTGGAAAAATATGTTGATGTGGGGCGCCGTCCTCAAACAATCGCATGGCATGTTTTCGCTGTAATAGCTACTGTAAATCGGACAATGCAGTTAGATTAACAAGAATTGAAGCTTTCAGCCGATATAAGACACTTATATGTACATAAATGCTTAAAATCCACAATATTTATGATTATTTATTTGAATTGCGCACCCTCCAGTTTCACCGGAAGTTGTCCCGCTAGCGGGACACAGATCCTTAAGACAGAGCGACATACAGTAGTGAGTGCATACATTTTCATTCCCCCATGGGATTGACCCCACAACCCTGGCGTTGCAAGCTCCATGCTATACCAACGGAGTCACACAGGACCCTAGACACACAAATCCTTCAAGATTAGGATTATTGTTCAGTCTCCAGGCTTCCTGAAGGCACTCACCGTATAGGTAGCTTCCCCACCAAGACCCCTGATTACTGGAAGACCCACATTGTCAAATGGGCAAACCCAGATCAGAGTTTCTGGCCGTGTTCCAAATGGCACCCTAGTCCCTATAGTCAACTACTTTTGTCCAGGACCAACAGGTACTATTTGGGATGCAGCATGTGTGTATGGGCTCTATTCAATCTACAGTGCATTCGGAAAGTATTCAGACCCCTATACTTTTTCCACATAATGTTACAATATTATTCTAAAATTGATTAAATTGTTTTTTCCCCTCATCAGTCTACACACAAAACCCAATAATGACAAACAAGAACAGGTTTACATTTTTTTCCCGCAAATTTATAAAATAAAAAAAACTGAAATATTACATAATTATTCAGACCCATTGCTCAGTACTTTGTTGGAGGAACTTTTTGCAGCCTTGAGTTTTCTTGGGTATGGCACACCTGTATTTGGGGAGTTTCTCACATTCTTCTCTGCAGATCCTCTCAAGTTGGATGGGGAGCGTCACTGCACAGCTATTTTCAGGTCTTGTTTTTGTTTTATTATTTCACTGCCATACTGTGTTCGATCTTGTATAGCCATCTTGTCTCAAGAGGACCACAATGGAAATAAGTCGCAGACTTTATTGTGTGTTATCTTCAATGATTTTATTCATGTGCATGTATGGCTTTTAAGTTTTATGTGTGCTTGTTTTTTAAAATGGTCGAATTAATAAACGGAGATGTTCAATCGGGTTCAAGTCCAAGCTCTGGCTGGGCCACACAACTTTCTTTTCTCAATTTAACCTTTATTTAACTAGGCAAGTCAGTTAAGAGCAAATTCTAATTTTACAATAACAGCCTACTGAGGAACAGTGGGTTAGCTGCCTTGTTCAGGGGCAGAACGGCAGATTTTTTTCCTTGTCCCCTCGGGGATTCGATTCAGCAACCTTTTGCTTACCGGCCCAATGCTCTAAGCACTAGGCTACCTGCCGCCCCAAAGCCACTCCTGTGTTGTCTTGGCTGTGTGCTTAGGGTCATTGTGACTTTCCAAATCATGCCCATCAATTGAATTTACCACAGGTGGACTCCAATCAAGTTGTAGAAACATCTCAAGGATGATCAATGGAAACAGGATGCACCTGAGCTCAAATTCGAGTCTCATAGCAAAGGGTCGGGAATTCTTATGTACAGTATATAAGGTATTTCTGTTAGTTTTCTTATGAATTTGAAAAGAATTCTAAAAACCTATTTTTGCTCTGTCATTATGGGTAATTGTGTGTCGATTGATGAGGATTTTTTAAAATTCTATTTTAGAAAAAGGCTGTAACGTAACAAATTGTGGAAAAGGGGAAGGGTCTGAATACTTTCCGAATGCAGTGTACAGTATAAAGCTGAAGCGTTACATATTGTGCAATAGAGATTTAAAGGTAATGTCCGATTGAGCCGACATATACAACGTTTACCGTGAATACTGTCTCCGCTAACGTGGGAACATTGTCTATAACATTCAATCACGCTGTAACACTGAACTTCCGCGATACGGATTGACTAGAGCCCTCTGTCTGTGTCCTGGATTGGCTTGGCATCCATTAGTTAACAGGGTCAGAGGACAGAGGCTATGTCCTCTATTGGTGTTATATCCATATATGCACCCATTCAAATGATCTCAAATAAAATCTCTCTCCATTAGGTTCATTCTCCCTCTTTCAGACACTCTCAGTGGTCCATTAATTCCATGGTCATAATAGGAGATTTAACAAGCCGAGATATTGACGGCTGTCTGTCCCCATGTGCACTAGTGACAGGAGGGAGGGCCTCAGAGTGGGTGGGAGTGGGTATTAGAGTGTGTGTGTGGGGGGGACCAACTGGGGACATTTTGTTGGTCCTGACATGGTCAAATGCTATTTCTAGGGGGTTTAGTGTTAAGGTTAGAATTAGTGTTAGGGTTAGAATTAGGTTTAGGGTTAGGAGCTAGAGTACGGGTTAAGGTTAGGTTTTTGGGTTGGGGTTAAGGTTAAGGTTAAGGTTAGAGTTAGGTTAAGAGTACGGGTTAAGGTTAGGTTTAGCGTTTGGGAAAATAGAATTTTGAAAGGTGTCCCCACAAGGTTAGCTCTACAAGACTGTGTGGATGTGTGTGTTTATGATTCAAGATGGACTGTTTGTCCATCTTGATACGCTGTAGCCAGCATACAATTCCTCAAAATTGTCAGAAATAAAGTAAATATCTCAAAAAATCTGTCATTCATTGTGACGTTTTTGTAGAGGAGATCATAGTCGCGCAATTTCACATCTAACTAAGATGTTTGGTGCAGTATTTCTCTATGAAAAAATTAGCAGTAAACAAGTAATCTATCATAGAATGACAACAAACACTTAATTGAAGAGTCCCTACTGTTGACCAATGACTGACAAAGGGGCCTAGACTTCAGCTATTGAAATTCGGCTCGCCTCAAGAAAATGTTTTGTGTCACGAGCGGCCGAAAAAAAAACGTTTCCGAAGACCAAAGAGAACACAAAATGTCACAAAATGTAATCATAATATATGCATGAAGTGTTCCAACCTGTTTCAGATTGGAAGCATTTGACCGCTTTAGACTCTCTCTCTCTCTCTCCATCTCTCATCCATACCCTAGGGCCCCAAAAAATGATACAATATGTGATAATGTGCCCTTGTTTTGGTATTGAACAGTGGGCTTGTCCTCGTGCTGTGATGGTAGCTAGCTATTCCTCACATAACAAGGCCAAAACCTCCTGACTTTATAAATGAAAGCCTGGATGTAATCAGAATGATTACAAGACCTTGGCTGGCTTTTTTTGCAATAAGGTCTATATCGAAAATGTGACCATAGAAAGCAAACTGCCCTTTACAAGGACACCAATACTGGCCCTTGTCCAGACTAGCCTAAGCCCATCTATTGTGATAGATAAACACATTATGAAACTGTGCTATAGATAGATAGATAGATCTAATAACACAATAAAAAAAATGGTCAGAGTGATCAAACAACATGAAAACACACTCCTTATTCAGCCAATATAACTATTACATAAGCATACACACTGTCTGCATCGCAAATGGCACCCTATTCCCTATATATTCCCTATATAGTTCATTACTTTTGACCAAAGCACTGATGAGCAGAGTCCAGTACCATTTGGGACGCAAACACTGATCCATTATTACAGCAGGTGTAGTGCATGGGCGCAAATCAAGCAATTCAAGCTCACGCAGTGAACTCACCTTCCCAAAGACCTAAAGTACTTCAGGATTTTGTGGTAGCATTGACATGGAGTTTTTAGTATTGTTGTGGGTATGGTACAGAATTGGGGTGTAGACTGGTAAATGCTACACAGAACATCCGGGAGGGGTCTATGGAGATTTGTTAAATATATAAGTAGTGAGTAACAAAAAAAAGATGTGTCGTGCAAATATAGAATGCAACTTTTAAATAAAAATCATAGTCTGTAAATATGCCCATAATAGTTTCACAAACATATGCCATGATCCAGATACAAAGAGTCAAACTAAGCAATTATGATTAGGAAATAAATGGAAGACAGGTATTTTCTGGTTAATACAGCAAATTTGACATAATTATTTCTTACTTTGCAAACACAAAAGGGGTCAAATCAAATCAAAAATCAAATCAAATCAAATTGTATTGGTCATATACACATATTTAGCAGATGTTATTGCGGGTGTACGAAATGCTTGTGTTCCTAGCTCCAACAATGCAGTAGGATCTAATAGTGCAGTAGTATCTAAAAACAATTCACAACAATACACATAAATCTAAAAGTTAAATAATGGAATTAACAAATATATAAATATTAGATAAAGCAATGTGGGAGTGGCATTGACTAAATTATATTAACATGAGATGAGTAAAGCAGTATGTAAACATTATTTGAACATTATTAAAGTGACTAGTGTTCCATTATTAAAGTGGCCAGTGATTCCATGTCTATGTATATAGGGCAGCAGCCTCTAAGGTGCAGGGTTGTGTCGTGTCTTTGCTATGCCAGATTAAGTGATATGACATGCTATTCTATAAAATAATTTCTCCGTAATTAATATTACCTGATTGAACTAATCGTGTAAATGTAATTAACTAGAAAGTCGGGGCACCACGAAAGAATGTTTATAGAGCTGTTATCTTCCGAATAAACTCTTAAAGACCTGGTAATCTTTTACATCAATAGCGGTCAATTCTTAATCGTCACCTTATTCAGTCTCTTCTGAAGTCGTAGAATTCTTGGTTATCTTCACGAACTCTGGCTAACAAGTTGAATCAGCAATGCAAAATGTGGTTTAATTATTTATTTACTAAATACCTAAACAATCACATAGAATTACACATACACAGGATGGGTCATACATTGATTACTAATTATGTCATAAAAGAAAACATCCCTGGCGAACGGAACAGATATGACGGCTGGTTACACAAAGAAAGGGGTTGGGTTTTGAATGAAAGCGCAGGAAGACTGAGGAACAAAGGAATTTGGTCTCTGATCGGACCTTGTAAAGCTATGCTACTGTAAATACAGAATCTTATGCATTCTAAATAACCTCCCATTTGGAAAAGGAAAATGCAAGAAATATTTACTCTGAGCGGTGCTTCAATAGGTTGGTCGTAGATGGAAGGCCATGTTGCCCAACAGAGATCTCCCTTGTCCTTTGAAGAATATGTCTTGTGGTAGAACGGATACGTTGTCGTACCGTCGTGTGTTTGGTAAAAGAGATACTTCGTCCGTCCTTTCCTAGCCCACGTTTACAGCTGCTGCTGCTCACTCAACCGCTAGGAGGTATCACTTCTTTAGTGAATAAGAGTTCAAAGTTCATACCAAGTTGCCATACTTTAAGATCACGCTGAAGTTGGCTTAGTTCTGTAGTTTGATATTAGCCCTTTTAACGTATGGACCGTCGTCCTCACGTCCTCGGGAAAACAAATGTAACATTTTTGTAAAGGGATTATGTAGTAGGGAGAGAAGGGCGTGTCTCATAGTTCACAACCAATGTCTGTTCACATTGTGCGGGCCACTGAGGGCCACTGAGCTGAGTTCACTTATGAAAACCAATTCTCTCATTTAGAAGCTAAAATTAAATTTAATCTGTTCACAAATAGTTTCATATTTAAATATTTAAATTGCACAACAATTCCATGTGACTATAATGTGTAGACTTTCCAAGATACAGTTTATGTCATCCTATCATCAGTAATAATGTCTCAGATGACAACTGTTCTGATATCATATTCTTTAAGTACCAACGCATATTTTCAACTGGTTGGATTACCGAAATATGGTTCTGTTTGCCACCCTTTTGATGTTACCTGACTCTCTATGTTAACAAAGGGCTTTCCAAGAGTCACTCTGTAGAGTAGAGAGAGGAAATGGGGAAAGGTATTTATGGGGGTCATAAACCTCACCAACATGCCAACGTCATGACATTCGCATAACCGGGTGGAAGCTGGCTAGTGATGGCTATTTAACAGTCTGATGGCCTTGGGATAGAAGCTGTTTTTCAGTCTCTCGGTCCCTGCTTTGATGCACCTGTACTGACCTTGCCTTCTGGATAATAGCGGGGTGAACAGGCAGTGGCTCGGATGGTTGATGTCCTTGATGATCTTTTTGGCCTTCCTGTGACATCGGGTGCTGTAGGTGTCCTGAAGGGCAAGTAGTTTGCCCCGGTGATGTGTTGGACAGACCGCACCACCCTCTGGAGAGCCCTGCAGTTGCGGGCGGTTGCCGTACCAGATGTGAATACAGCACGACAGGATTCTCTCAATGGTGCATCTGTAAAAGTTTGTGAGGGTCTTAGGGGCCAAGCTGAAATTCTTCAGCCTTCTGAGGTTGAAGAGCCGTTGTTGCGCCTTCTTCACCACACTGTTTGTGTGGGTGGACCATTTCAGATTGTCAGTGATGTGTATACTTGAAGCTTTTCACCTTTTCCACTGCGGTCCCATGGATGTGAATGCTGTCTCCTGAAGTCCACGATCAGCTCCATTAAGGCCAGATCGTTTTTTAAGACACTTAAACATTCATAGATGACCAACCGGGTCACATAATAACCCTGATTGCTGTAGATGGTGCAACACATCAAAATTCTAATATGAGATTGCTTTTCATAGTCAGATATTCAACGTTTTAATGTAGGTGGTGTGGGGTTGCAACTCCAACCAGATCCTAACAATCAGTTGGTTAGTAGGATCAGGTCTGCTAGATCAGGGCTAGCACAAAAGCAGAAACACCCAGTGGCTCTCAGGAGGAGGGTTGGCTGCCCCTACTGCCATAAAACAAAAATGAATTGTCTAGAAAAAAAATGTGTCTGTCATTTAACCGGTGCTGGCACGGGTTGGTGCGACTTGGAGAAGACTACAATAATCCCCTTAAATGTAAATAAATGTATATCTAATCTAAAATGTAATCTACATTATCCAATATTAATGTTATTATTTATCATGAGAGGACTATAAACAATAACTAGTAATGCTGCATAGTCCAAGAAAGCTCAAATCTCACCTTTCTGGTATTTTTTTAAATAAATTGCTGAGGTGTAGTCACTTTTGAGGACACAAGCTCAAGTACACAGTACAACTACAGTATGATAAAATATGAAAATATGAATAAGGCTTGAAATTACGTATATGCTTTCTAAATATAGTATAATCACATTATAAAACCACAAACTATAAGATTTCAACTTCCTTATAACTGTAAAAAAACATATATATATACATATTTGTATGTTTAGAGTTAGAGAAAACAGCAGAGCACAGAACAATAGAGTAGAGTTCAGTATTGTACAGTACAGTAGAGTTTAGTATAGTACAGTATTATACAGTCAATTATAGTGTACTCAACTGCAGTTCTCTACTGTGTATCGTACTGAACTCTAATCTACATAACTTTTTATATTTTACTGTACTCTACTGTGCTCTACTGTACTCTACTGTAATGTGCTCTTCACACATTTGAAAAATATTTGCCTATGAATGTCTATGTTTGGGCCAAATCAAGGCCGGTCCGGACCACAACTCCACATTTGTGGACGTTGAAATTAAAGCCGGTCCGAACTGTAACAGAAACGACATCTGGGGACGTTGAAATCAAGGCCAGGTTATCCTGACCAAATTTCAACAACTTTACACGTCCGGTGTCAGTTGGTGGTCAGTGGGTAAAGATGCTGGTTACAGTAAATGGAAAGAGAGGGGGCTCATGGGGAGGTGTCCATAAGAGCCAGGATAGGTGACATTATCTGGAGATAGAGAGAAGAGGGGGGATTGTCACCCAATAAAATTATTTAAAAAAATTGTTTGAAAATTACTTAAGTATCAAAAGTAATTGTTAAAATATAATTATGTATCAAAAATAAAAGTAAGAGAATAAATCATTTCAAATTCCTTATATTAAGCAAACCAAATTTACGGAAAGCCAGGCGCAAACTGTCAAGATGTGTATGAAGGCGAAGTCAGGTGCAGGAGAGCAGAGTTTTATTAAATAAAGCACAACCAAACAAACGCTCTCAAAAAACGGAACAATAAAGTAAAGCGCTTAACGAACATCACTTGACATGAAGACAATTACACACAAAACATGATGGGAAACAGAGGGTTAAATACAAGTAGATTGATTGGGGAAATGAAAACCAGGTGTGTATGAAAACAAGACAAGACAAATGGATATATGAAAAATGGAGATTGCCGAACACCGCCCGAACAAGGAGAGGAGCCGACTTCGGCGGAAGTTGTGACACACACTCCAACATTCAGACATAATTTTCAAACGAAGCATGTGTGTTTTAGGAATGTAGGATGCAGAAGTAAAAGTAAAAGTAGTCAAGAATATAAATAGTAAAGTAAAGTACAGATACCCAAAGAACACTGTAAAAAACACTACACCTAATTGCTAGGTCTACCTTTACTTGTTACTTTATTGAACTTTCATTATCATCCCTCCTCATGAGGGAAAGAAATGTGAAAATATCTTAAAGATACTGTATGTGGGCTTTTGGTAATTGGAATTTCAAGGCACAGGGCAATGTTTCTTACACAAGGTAAATTAATTCTCCATTAATAAATTTTCTAAGATCCCTTTTCTATCTGTTTGACCAGAAATAAAAGCATTTGCTTATTCCTAATATTTAGGATAGAAAATGGTTGAAAAATGTATACAGTGGGGAGAACAAGTATTTGATACACTGCCGATTTTGCAGGTTTTCCTACTTACAAAGCATGTAGAGGTCTGTAATTGTTATCATAGGTACACTTCAACTGTGAGAGAAATCCAGAAAATTACATTGTATGATTTTTAAGTAATTAATTTGCATTTTATTGCATGACATAAGTATTTGATCACCTACCAACCAGTAAGAATTCTGTCTCTCAAAGCCCTCCTATTCTCCACTCATTACCTGTATTAACTGCACCTGTTTGAACTCGTTACCTGTATAAAAGACACCTGTCCACACACTCAATCAAACAGACTCCAACCTCTCCACAATGGCCAAGACCAGAGAGCTGTGTAAGGACATCAGGGGTAAAATTGTAGACCTGCAAAAGGCTGGGATGGGCTACAGGACAATAGGCAAGCAGCTTGGTGAGAAGACAACAACTGTTGGCGCAATTATTAGAAAATGGAAGAAGTTCAAGATGACGGTCAATCACCCTCGGTCTGGGGCTCCATGCAAGATCTCACCTTGTTATGCATCAATGATCACGAGGAAGGTGAGGAATCAGCCCAGAACTACACGGCAGGACCTGGTCAATGACCTGAAGAGAGCTGGGACCACAGTCTCAAAGAAAACCATTAGTAACACACTACGCCGTCATGGATTAAAATCCTGCAGCGCACGCAAGGTCCCCCTGCTCAAGCCATCGCATGTCCAGGCCTGTCTGAAGTTTGCCAATGACCATCTGGATGATCCAGAGGAGGAATGGGAGACGGTCATGTGGTTTGAGGAGACAAAAATATAGCTTTTTGGTCTAAACTCCACTCGCCGTGTTTGGAGGAAAAAGAAGGATGAGTACAACCCCAAGAACACCATCCCAACAACCTCCTTCCCTCAGTAAGAGCATTGAAGATGGGTCGTGGCTGGGTTTTCCAGCATGACAACGACCTGAAACACACAGCCAGGGCAACTAACGAGTGGCTCCGTAAGAAGCATCTCAAGGTCCTGGAGTGGCCTAGCCAGTCTCCAGACCTGAACCCAATAGAAAATCTTTGGAGGGAGCTGAAAGTCCGTATTGCCCAGCGACAGCCCCGAAACCTGAAGGATCTGGAGAAGGTCTGGCCAAAATCCCTGCTGCAGTGTGTGCAAACCTGGTCAAGAACTACAGGAAACGTATGATCTCTGTAATTGCAAACAAAGGTTTCTGTACCAAATATTAAGTTCTGCTTTTCTGATGTACCAAATACTTATGTCATGCAATAAAATGCAAATTAATTACTTAAAAATCATACAATGTGATTTTCTGGATTTTTGATGGATTTTTTAGATTACGTCTCTCACAGTTGAAGTGTACCTATGATCAAAATTACAGACCTCTACATGCTTTGTAAGTAGGAAAACCTGCAAAATCGGCCTTAATTTCACATTTCTACACCATTGAACTTCACATGTTGGTGCTCGTGGGTCCTTCTACATGGACATGAACCTTAGCATACAGCTGACAGATTTTAAATGGTTGGTAAACCATTGGATCGCCCACATTGTACTGCCGGACAAAATGGAATCGGCCCATTTGCCAACTAAGGGTAGGGTACACTAAAACGCCAGTGTTTGCCCAACAACTGATGATTGTTTTGACACCTTTGAGAGATAGAGAGAGGAATCAGTCAGCCCTCAAGCCCATGCCAAGTGCAGGGCCAGACTCAGTATCAGGGTCAAATTCAGACCCACAATCACTACCACTATAGTCACTGCTGCTGCTACTGTTATGTAGATACGTAAGTAAGCATTGGACAAGTAAGCCTTGTCAGAGCCAGAACCCATTTCCTGATTCTGTAGTGTGAGGCAGCTTAATGTACAAGTACACCTCCTGGACAGGATGCTAGTCTGCCGTAAGGCCTTACCCCCAATCCATCTTGTTAATGCTGAGTGCCAAGCAGAGAGACATCAGGTCACATTTTTTTGCGTCTTTGGTTGGTATGACTCACCCAGGGATCGGACCCCCACCTTTTCAGGCTGTGCTCTCTGATTTGGGCCACTGATTTGCAACTGCTGTTATAGTGACTGTAATAGTAGCAGTTGTAGTACTGTAGAATGTCCAAAGTCACTACTGTAGTAGGAGGAAAGGAAGCTGGGAAAGGAGGAAAGGGATCTAGGAAAGGAGAGGAAAAGAAGCTAGGGAAAGAAAGGGAGTAAGGAAAGGAAGCTAGGAAAGGAGGAAAGGGATATAGGGAAGGAGGAGAGGAATATAAACTGGGGATGGAAAAAGAGCAAGGAAAGGAGGAAAGGAAAGTATGATAGGTGGAAAGGAAAGAGAGTTCAGAAAGGATAGGAGGAAAGAGAGCTAGAATAGCAAACGAGGGGAGGAATAGAAGGAAAGGATCAAGGAAAAGAAGCTTGAATATGAGGAAAGGATAGGAGAAAAGGGAGCTAGGAAAGCAAAGGGGGCGAGAAGAGGAAGGAAAGAGAGCAGAGAAAGGAAGCTAGGAAAGGTGGAAAGGAAAGAAAACTAGCAAAGGAGAAGAGGAAAGGACGTTAGGAAAAGAAAGGGAACAAGGAAATGAGGAAAGAATGCCAGGAAATAAGGAAAGGGATCTAGAAAAAGAGAACGGAAGTTAGGGAAGGAAATGGAGCAAGAAAAGGAGGAAAGGAAACTAGAATAGGACAAAATGAAAGAAAGTTAGGAAAGTATACTGAGGAAATACTGCACCAAACATCTTGCTAAAATGTAAAATTATGTGACTAAGATGGAGAAAAACAGCAAAAACGTCAAAATGAATGACAGATGTTCTGAGTTATCTAAGATTAATTCGGACTATTTTGAGGATAAACAGTACTATTGCCTCTTTTTTCTGTTATGGAAGTATGCAAGCACACTCATTCGGTTCGCCTAGCCAATTTAGGCTAGCTGCCAGCCAATCTGAAGCATGCTGGTGCCTTTAGGGTTGAGCCGGGATGTGGACAAGAAGTTAGGGTTAGGATTATGGTTAGGGTTAGGGTTGAGCCAAGATGTGGAGATGAAGTGAGGGTTAGGGTTAGGGTTGAGCCAGGAGTAGACAATAAGCTAGGGTTCGGGTTAGATATAACCCTAACCCTAATCAAATTACCAATTTATTCATTTGATCCTCCCCCCACTACATGGCAGAAAGGTAGGCTTCACTTGAAGTCCCACAGAGAACAAGGTCTGTCTTCCAAAGAAAAGCAATATTTACAGCCCTTACATAACCACCATAACCAACCATAACGCCCCCTTGGACTACGATGGAGCTAGCTACAGTAACCGTCCATCCACAAAGCCCGGACCTTATAGGGTTTCCCTGTGTTAAGGTTCAGCTTCAAGTGGCAACAGGAAATGGCTTAATTCATCCTCAAAATGGTCCTTCATTCTCTCCCTGCAGGTACACAATAACAATGTTTTCAACCCTCTGTAGAAGTCATTTCTTAACATAAAGAATTGAAACTTGAAAGTTAGTACATTGAATTTCAGCTTCCTGTGATTACAGGAAATTACTTAATTGGGGGTCATATGGGTGGTTTCGAAGCGTTAAAAAGGTTAAATCTTCTCGAATGTGACTGTCTGTCTGTCTGCTTGCCTGCCTGCCTGCCTGCCTGTCTGTGAGTGTATATGTCTGTCTGCTTGCCTGCCTATGTCTGTCTGTTGTCTGTCTGTCTGTTTCGCTATCTATCATGTGTGGATATGTCTATCTGTCTGCCTGTCTGTCTGTGAGTGTATCTGTCTGTCTGCTTGCCTGCCTATGTCTGTCTGTTGTCTGTCTGTCTGTTTCGCTGTCTATCTGTGTGTGGATATGTCTATCTGTCTGCCTGTGAGTGTATCTGTCTGTCTGTCTGTCTGTCTGTCTGTCTGTCTGTCTGTCTGTCTGTCTGTCTGTCTGTCTGTCTGTCTGTCTGTCTGTCTGTCTGTCTGTCTGTCTGTCTGTCTGTCTGTCTGTCTGTCTGCCTGTCTGTCTGTCTGTGAGTCTGTCTGTGAGTCTGTCTGTCTGTCTGTCTGTCTGTCTGTCTGTCTGTCTGTCTGTCTGTCTGTCTGTCTGTCTGTCTGTCTGTCTGTCTGTCTGTCTGTCTGTCTGTCTGTTTGTCTGTTTGTCTGTCTGTCTGCCTCTCTCTCTCGCTTTCTGTCCATCTGTCTGTGTGAATTTACCCATTGCAGATTTATCACTAAATGTATTGCCTTGAAAGCTATGTATGCATATCTATGCGTCAATATCCTGGCTGTGTAGTTGGGAGAGAGGAGAGAGGTGGAGATGGGAGAGAGGAGGGAGAGAGAGAGAGAGAGAGAGAGAGAGAGAGAGAGAGAGAGAGAGAGAGAGAGAGAGAGAGAGAGAGAGAGAGAGAGGTTAATGGAGGGGGAGGGAGGGAAAGAAGGAGGGAGAAAGAACCGAGAGGACAGGAGGTAGAGAGAGAGAAGCGGGAAAGTGAGGAAATGCGAGAGGGGAGAGAGAGAGGGAGAGGGTAAAGGAGGAAGGGGAGAGAGGGGAGGGAGGGGAGAGAGAGAGAGAGTCAACAGACAGACTATCTATGTGTCAATATCCTGTCTGTGGAGGTGGGAGAGAGGAGAGAGAGAGGTGGAGGAGGGAGGGAAAGAAGGAGGGGGAGAGAATGGAGAGGGGAGGGAGGAGGGAGAGAGAGATGAGATGAGGGAGGGAAAGAATGAAGAAGAGAGAATGGAGGGGTGGAGGATGGAGAGAGAAGAGGGAGAGGGGAGGGTGAAGGGAGCAGGGGGAGAGAGGAGGGAGAGGAGAGAGAAAGAGGAGGGAGAGAGGAGGTAGAAAGAGAGAGGGGGAGGGAGAGAGAGAGAGAGGAGGGAGAAAGTCAGAGGGATAGGGTGGAGGTGGTGAAAGAGGGGGGAGGTGGAGAGAAGAGAAGGTGGGATAAAAAAGAGGTAGAGAGAGACGGGGACAGGGAGGCAAAGAGAGGGACAGAGAAGGAGGGAAAGAGAGAGAGAAGAGAGAAAGAAAGAGATGGGGGATTAGAGAATAGAGAGAGATACACTTCACTGCCTGCCTGTCTGTCTACCTGTCTTTTTCACTCAGGTCCCCCTTCCAGCATTCGGGAATATCCCGCATTGGGGAACACATGCAATGTCTATTTCTGTGAGCACAAACACTGTTCATGACACAAACTGTTCACACCCTTCTTGTTGGTGTGAACATTTTGCAGGTTTGAAGCTTATTTCCTTCAATTCTACACATTTTGTCATGGGATGGAGAGAAAAGGTTGCAGTTTAAAACATTTTTTTTTTTTATTCCATACATTTTGCCATGTCTAATGTGTATTCATGTGATATTTGAGTGACTCGAACATTACAACAAAATCTACGGGCTAAAGAACCTAGCTAAAAAACATTAGCTGACATGGGGTAGTTGATCTGGACATTTATGACAAGTTTTAAAAAGCCCTCTAAGGTATGCAGTGACTGACATGACAAGAGGAATACTGATGATGCTCTACCCAAAATTCGAAATTTAACCTTGTGCATTCTACTATTACAACTTTCAACAGTAAGTTGAAAATTGTACTTACTTCCTTAATTAAAAACGTCCCTTTTTCGTGCCGACCTCTCGCGCCCCCCCCAGGGGGCTCACCCCACAGTTTGGGAACCACTGATCTAGATAGCAGCACACTGGAGTGAACCCCCATATGGATCCTTCTGGGCTGAGTATGGCCTACATCTCTCCCCTACCTATTGGACGCAGTCCAAGGGCACATCACCAGAGTGAGCATGCATATGTATTACCCCGCAGACAGGTCTGAGGGGAGAGACCGTGGGCTGAGCATCCAGCTGTTGTCCCAGTTGTGCGGTAAACACTGCTAGGATTATTCTTCCCTAATGGAAGAGGGGTCAGAGGTTGATTGCTTGTGCCCTGTCCTGTGGGCTGCATAACATGCTCTTCTTTCCGGCTAACCCCATGAATAGAGTTCCTTTCTGGTCTGTCTGTGTGTGTTGGCCTCTTAGAGTACACTGTCACCCCACCTATCAGGAGAAAAATGGAAAGGGCATACGCCCACAATTATGTAAACGTGCGCGTCCACACAAACACACACACTCACTTACTCACTCACCCTGAAGCACCTCGATGAAAGCTTATTCACACTAGGTCACCCCAGGTCTCTTACAAGCGTAATGGGCTTTGATAGGCGGCCATTTTGTTTCATCAACTCATAACCACAGTTGATCATTTAAGGTCAGGTTAATATGAACTCACCTCGGATATACAGTGCAACATCTACAACATTAATATGTGGACGATAGGCTTAGAGCACACATTGGATGTTGTTTTGTTATTAAGTGCATTATATTTTATACATAGTGTTGTTCGTTTTTGTCATATGTTAAGTCCCTTTTTGGTTTGGTCTCTGTGCTTTTGATGTCTGGGGGGACGTGGACAGTAAATGATGATGGCAAATTTATGAACAGATGGGTCCCTTTGTTTCTTACAGCAGATACACGCACGCACGCACACACACTCGCACGCACGTTTGACACGTACTCTCACACAGACACAGACACACACACAGACACAGACACAGACACAGACAGACACACACACACACACACACACACACACACACACACACACACACACACACACACACACACACACACACACACACACACACACACACACACACACACACACACACACACACACTGTAGTACATGTCACATTCAAGTCACACAAATGCTGCTATCTATGCACAAAACATGTTTTTTTTAAGTGCTCACTTTCTTTCCCGCTGCTAGGCAGCCGCGACTTCACATAGCGTGGCATGCATATTTATCGCAGTCACTTGCATTATCACGTTTGGAGAAAGGCAGCTGCAATTCCACACAGACATCAGTCAAAGTGTAGTGGCATATGCACACTGACAAATACCAGTACATAATGCATAATGGTCCAAATACACTGGAGAAAATGCAGTCAAACGATGGTCCGAGACAATAATATATGCGTAGTACCATCAGTGACTATCAAAGTGCCTGTTTAAAAAAACTGATAGCTGAAAGCAGAGGGGACCAATCCATTTTGAGAACAGTTCCTTCAATCCCTCAATTATATCTGGAGTATTTCTCCTGTCTCATCCGGTGTCCTGTGTGAATTTCAGTATGCTCTCTTTAATTCTCTCCTTCTCTCTTTCTTTCTTTCTCTCTCTCGGAGGACCTGAGCCCTAGGACCATGCCTCAGGACTACCTGGCATGATGACTCCTTGTTGTCCCCAGTCCACCTGGCCGTGCTGCTGCTCCAGTTTCAACTGTTCTGCCTGCGTCTGTGGAACCCTGACCTGTTCACTGTGATTACTATTATTTGACCATGCTGATCATTTATGAACATTTGAACATCTTGGCCATGTTCTGTTATAATCTCCACCCGGAACAGCCAGAAGAGGACTGGCCTCCCCTCATAGCCTGGTTCCTTTTGGCCTTTCTAGGGAGTTTTTCCTAGCCACCGTGCTTCTACACCTGCATTGCTTGCTGTTTGGGGTTTTAGGCTGGACTTTGATATATCAGCTGATGTAAGAAGGGCTATATAAATACATTTGATTTGATTTGAATCTCAATTTAACGCCTGCTTACACACACACACACACACACACACACACACACACACACACACACACACACACACACACACACACACACACACACACACACACACACACACACACACACACACACACACACACACACACACACACACACACACACACACACACACACTGGAGCAGTGTGTGTAATACTGTGTAGTACTGTGTACGGAGCAAGGTTCAGTTGGGGCTGCTGTGTGGTGATGTGAGGTGGAGACTGGAGGCAGAGTGGGGCCTCTATGGCTGGAGGTCTTTGTTCCTCATTCATGTGCTCTGCTCTCCTCTGATGATGGGCCTATTGTCCCAGCCTCCACTGGACCTGCACTCTTCAGCCACACTGATAAAGCCCCCTTTCACACAGAAACCCAGAGAGAGCGGGAAGAGAGAGGCAGAGTTTGAGAAAGAAAGGGAAGCAATGGGAGAGTGGAAAGGGGAAAGAGATGGGAACAGGAAATATGGAGAGAAGAAGAGATGGTTACAGACAAAGAGAGAGGGTGACAGACAAAAAAGGGTTCTGGAAGAGTGAGAGAGATTAAGGGAATGATTTTGCGAGCGGCAAAGATGAAAGGAGAAAGAGAGAGAAGTAATGCGATGTGAGAAAGGGAAAGGGAGCCATTGAAAGAAATGAAAAAGAGGGTTAAAGATTGAAGTAGATAAAGGGAAGAAATGGAAGGTAGACAAAAGTCATGGTAAAGGAAGATGATGTGAGAAAGAGCGAAAAGGAAAGCTACTTAGCATTAAAACGATGCTCATTGGAGTTTTACTTACTAAAACATGTCTATCAGAGACTGATCCAAGATCAGCCCTCGGTATCAAATAATTGTACTCTTCTCCCTAACTGTCTCCCTCACCTTGCACCATTGGAGTTTGATTATGCCTAACTCTACAGCCAAACTCAGTCAACATGTCCCGTACAAGATACTGCCTTGGGCGCTCTTGAATATTTGGCTGGGTTAAAATCATACATCTCAGTGTTTTATGCAACCTTTTACACGCTCTTTGGAAAATCAAACAGTATAAAAGCCTGACAAAATAAGCTCTGATTTTGAACTTCTAACTTGAGGAGAGCTTTTTGCTGAGCCCTAATGAGCTTGGGATCAAGCCTCTGACTCGCGATGCTCCTGGCACTTGCTCAACCAAACACCGCTCATGCAGATAATTAATTTATCATGTGTAACCATGTGACTGCAACCGAACATGTTTTTTCGGAGAGGAGTAGGAGGAAGAAGGAGGGGGGAAAGTGTGGTGTTTCTGCTTGCATGTCATTGGGAGCCTGAGATGACGCTGTTGAGAATGTCACAAAGAATTTGGTAATTTGGTAAAGGAAGATGATGTGAGAAAGAGAGAAAAGGAACGATACTTAGCATTAAAACTGTGCTCATGGGAGTTTGCATGAGCAATGGCCATGCAATGTTCGGTTGCATGGCCTTGAGGCCATCTCTCTCCACAGGATTAGGAGGCAAAGCGGTACATATTCGTAATGGTTGTGTCTTTCCACAGCCTGACACAGACACACAGCGTACACACTCAGTACACACACACACACACACACACACACACACACACACACACACACACACACACACACACACACACACACACACACACACACACACACACACACACACACACACACACACACACACACACACACACACACACACACACACACACACACACACACACACACAGGAAGGGATGGATTACCACCATAGACCAGGGAAAGAGAGAGGTCGGCTGGTCATTCAGAGGTTAATGAGTTGCCAGTCGTCTATATGGAAGAGAGAGAGAGGAAATAGGACCTGAAAGGATTCATAAGAGGATTTGTCTGATAGGCATGAAAATTAACTTCCCACTTCTCACATCCATCATATCTTTCAAAGAAACACACTCCCACAAACTCCTACCCACACGTTTTACTAAAAATATTTTTTTTTACACTTAAATGTCTAGATTGTGTCCCACATCCATATCTTTCAAAGAAACACACTCCCACAAACACCCACCCACACCTTTTACAATAAATAAATAAATATGTCACACTTAAATGTCTAGATTATGTGTTAAAAATATCGTTGACTTGGGTCCAGTGTGCAGGAAGAGGAAATGGTCATATCTAAGCTCCTCTGAGTGCCGGGCTTGTCCTGAACTGTCCCTGTTAATGTGCTACTGTTTGGACTTAATGCGTCACATATTACTGCTAATGTTTGGGGACATGGATAAACCATTTAAGTAAAAATGGAAAGAAGGCGAGAGTACTTGAGGAGACAAAGTTATAGAAGCAAAACTGAATTTACATTTAGGTCAACACAATAAACAGATACTCCAAGGATTTCTAAAATGATCAGCACAGTGGATAACCAGGTGTGCGTCCCAAATGGCACCCTATTCCCTATATAGTGCTTGATCAGGGCCAATAGGGTACCATTTAGGATGCAAACCAGGGCCTGTTTCCCAAAAGCATCTTAAGGCGAAGTTCATTGTTAGAACCTTCATAGGAGTATTGTTAAATCTCGAGCTGTTTCCCAAAACCATTGTTCGTAAAGTTGCAATTGAAAAACCTTCGAATCTAACGCCCGCCTCAGACCAATCGTAAGGCATTTTTGCCCTCCCACATCACTTTATACACAGAAGATCTCCGCTAAACATAGAATCACATGTTTATCCACCTCTGTGTGAACACTGATAGTTTCCAGTTTCAGGTTTTATTAGCCGTATGTACGGAATACGCATGGTATTTATACATCGTCCAAAGAAATGCTACTTTCAGAACAAAGTTTAAAATTAAAATAAAGTTGCCAATGACTTTGCAATTGATACAAACCAGCAACGTATGCTTCTAATTAAAACTGAGATGACTGCATTAAAATATAAATACAGTAGGCCTATTTCAATCATATTGAAATGGGTACATTTCATGCTCAATGAATTGAGTTCTATTGTCTGTAATTTGTCTCAATATATTTCATGATGTGTAGTCTAAAATGTGCACAATGATGTGCCAAATCTTGATTTAGTGCATTATTATCGGGTAAGCATTACAATAAGACGCCTCAATATTTGCAGCCATAGATGATAATAATATCTTTCTCGGAGCTGATCCGTCGTCAGTATTGTGGAATATTTCTAATGTTAAAGGAAGATTTGAATGGAGCAAGCTAACCCGAGAGCAGCGTTGCCTTTCTTTCTATCCTATTTATGTGTTATACCATGGAATTGTCGAATACTTGTATCTGATTGACTTGAAGAGCATTTTAGAGCTTGGAATATTTAAGCAATAAGGCACGAGGGGGTGTGGTATATGGCCTATATACCACGGCTAAGGGCTGTTCTTTAAGCACGACACAACGCAGAGAGCCTGGATATTGGCCTTATACCACAAACCCCCGAGGTGCCTTATTGCTATTAGAAACTGGTTACCAACGTAATAAGAGCAGTAAGAAGAAATGTTTTGTCATACCCGTGGTATACGGTCTGATATACCACGGCTGTCAACATTCATGGCTCTAACCACTCCGTTTATAATTCCCTATAACGCACTGTATATTTGCGCGATAGAATTCAATGGCTATAGTTAGCTCTATGTTTGAGCTGCTTTTTAAAGCAAACGTCTCATTTAAAACATTATTGGCATTTTTTAATTCGATTTTCATAATGGCAAGCTAGGACTGATGGTTTGGTTAGCTAAACTAGCAAGAATGTTGGTTTGGATACCTGACGCCCTGACCTTACCTTAGAGATCCTTTTTATTCTCTATGTGGTTAGGTCAGGGTGTGACTAGGGTAGGAAATCTTTGTTTTCTATTTCTTTGTTGGCCGGGTATGGTTCCCAATCAGAGGCAGCTGTCTATCGTTGTCTCTGATTGGGGATCATATTTAGGCAGCCTTTTTCCACCTGTAGTTTGTGGGATCTTGTTTTGGTACTGTGCTGTTTAGCCCTACTAATCTTTACGTTTCGTTTTGTATTTTGTTGTTTTTTCGGTGTTCATTTAATAAGTTAAAATGAACGCCTACCACGCTGCACCTTGGTCCGATCCTTCCATCGACGAACGTAACAATACCACGGCAACTACTGGACCTATCTAGTAAACTTCCTAGCTACTTCAGTGAATGTTGAACACATTTTTACCAGAAAATGAACACATTTCTAATGGCAAATGTGTTAAATTATAGCCAATGGCATAAATAATCCAAGATAATGGAAAATAATGCAATTCCGTGGAAGGTCACACACACACACATACACCTTCCACTTTGTTCATTATTTTCCATAGCTTATTTTGATGAATTTATTCATACTATTTCATCCTTCCGTGAGATATAGTCCCAACACAAATCTAAGGTTGCTACCCAAGCCGGCTGGTTGTTCGTTCTATCGGTTCGGTTGACTGAGACTCAGTCATTAAGTATTTTTGTTCTAAATCTATGGACGCAACCCAGTTGTTTGTTCTAAAAGAAACGCCTGACTGGCGTTTCTTTCATTCTGGTCCTGACAAGAACAAACCTGGGGAGGTTCTCTTCTGCACAGTTCCACCAATCTCAGAAATGTGGAGGAGGAGTTAAGGAGGAGTGTGGCTTTGTTAATGTCCAAACGCAGAAGTCGCTTCACAGGCACTCTTCCATTTCCCCTGAAAACAGGATGCACCCGGTTGTCTACTACCCGCTGAGGGTGCACAATGGTAAACACACACACACTCCTGGGGGGAAGTCATGTTTGTAAATGGCGAGTAGAGAGCAGTGAAAGATCCATACGTTATATGATGGTCATTATAGGAGGAAGAGGAGGGAGACAGGAGGAGCTGAAATGAGTGGAGCAAAGCCACAGGGAGGACGTGTTTTTAAAGGAGACATGGATTTATTCATGAAATCTACAGCACAGAGCAACAGGCTGAGGGACAAAACAACTGAGAGCAAGAGAGAGAGACAATGGGAATGAGGGAGGAGGGAGGAGAAGAAGAATTCAGGGAGTTGGAGGGAGGGAAACGGAGAGAGTTGACAGTGCGGTAGAAAGATGGATGTAGTGAAAGTGAACAGAAGAATGTGGATTTGAGAATACAAAGGACAAGAAAAGCAAGGGAGCAAGATGGAATGAGAGTGAGAAAAGAACAAGGAAGGTATAGAAGAGAGGAAGTAGGGAGGCAGAGGGCGAGGGACGGAGCAGGAAGGGTAGGTTAAGTACAAATTCTGAACCACACAAGCCAACCACACACTGAAGAACTGTAATTTGGACTTTCCCAGAATAGAAAGTAAACGAGGGAGGGAGGATAACAGAATAACATAAACTCTTGAGCAGCACGCAACGCGCACAACAAGAACACACTCCCCTGGACATACACTCCCAAACGCACACATGCACGCACACACACACATGTACAGTAGGTACGAAAAACATGCTCCCCACACACCAGCTCACAAGCACACACACACACACACTCTCACACACACAAGGTCAGAGATGGTGATAAAATGTTACTCAGGCCTTACGCTTCTCTTTAAATCTACAATACAGTACACATCATCATGCATCCAGTCTGTATTGTCAGCAAAGCATTGGGGGAGTTATATTTTGCTTAATTAGCAAACACACAGCCTCTATTTATTTGTGCATGGCAGCATCTTCCATGCTCAGCAGTTATTTTTCGAGGGTTAAACTTTTAGCTCTGTTATCTTGGAGACAACTGGGAGATTTACAGATGTAGATTCTTAATTTGAGCCAGCTTGCTACATTAGAAAAATAATCCTGCAGCAACAGGAAATGTTAATTATTTAGTGGATTATAATTCATAATTCATGGCAAATTTTGTAGGGGTTGGTACATTTTTCCTAAGGGAAAAGCAAGTCTGAAATTTCTAAGTGGAAATTGTAAACTTCAGAAGCCATTTTTTACTTCAAATACACTGAAACTTTTACATTTCTTGCATTGGTGATCAAATTAATTTCCTACATCTGTACTTGTTCAAGTCATTTTCTCCTTGTTGTCGGCCATTTAAATCTAACCGTGCGATTGGACTAAGAATCAAAACAGGGACAGTCCTAGTCCCAGAGGCTGTCTGCATACGGCTGTCATTGTCACCTGCCTGCATCCGGAATGCCACCAAATTCCCCATTTAGTGCACGACTTCTGGTCATAAGTAGTGCACTAAATAGGGAATATGGTGCCATTTGGGAAGCAATCGTTGTCAGCAGCCCGCATGGCATTCACATTGCAGTAGGTCATGCGAAACATCTAGGTCACTAGTTCTGATATGAAGTGGGTCAGGCCTTGTGCTTCTCCAAGTGTGTGTTATTAAGTGCTCTCATCGCTCTGATTAACAAACAATATTTCATTTTATAGGCTTACCACCCTACAAACCTAGTTTACATACTGGCTTACGTACGTTTTATGATAGATAAAAGACTATCGTGGCTGTGAGTACTGTATGTAGGAATATATCGTGGCTGTGACTACAGCATGTTTAGAGAATCACCCGGTTGCCCAATCCCGGCACTTTATGTATTACCAATGGGACGGATATAAATATCTATTTGAATATTTTGACTGTGTTGTCCTATTTAAGCAAACAGCCCAAGGCATTTTTTTATGAATTAATGATGTACAATATGGAGCAACAATGTCTAATTACCATAATGTACCGGAGGCCCATCTTTAGATATTCGCCAACAGCTTATATTTTTTCCCCCGGCCTAGACTGTCTTTATTGAAGAGATAAATATCAAGACTGTTATTACATTTTCATGTTGATGATTCAGCTGTGATTCAAGAGAAACCATTATCCTCACCTTGATCCCTCCCTGTGTCATCACGTCTGGGATTCCATGAACTGGTGGTTACAGTGTATCTCTGTGAGGTCTCTCTCTTTATCTGTCTGCATGGCTCATAACCTCAGACAATATCTGGTCCAAGACATCTGTGTGCTGTATACCTCATTAAGTTACGCAAATAACCCAAGGTGGAACACCGGGGCGGGCCTGCCCTACTGACTGCATGATTAACTGCAACAAACCCAGTGTGCGCGTTCTCCTACTCCATCTCTCATTTAATTTGATTAAAGATTAAATGTTTTTACCAAACGTCAACAAGCCGAAGGGCACACTTGGTATGAATAACAAGCCTCCTTGTCGTAACGAGTCAGGCAGAGCAGAGTTGATGGCATTGTTTTCCGACATGAGTGGGACATCGGCAGAAACTGTCTGGGAAAGGAACAATATGCGGTATTGCTGATACTCTGTCTGTTTCCTGGTGATTGCTCTTTTCCATTGTACCAAAATAATCGGCATGGAGTATGAATGGATCATATTTACTATCTGGTAGACATTTGTCTGTTTCATAGATTCGATACAGTGAGATGGGCT
Organism: Salvelinus alpinus; assembly: GCF_045679555.1. Taxonomy (NCBI): domain Eukaryota; kingdom Metazoa; phylum Chordata; class Actinopteri; order Salmoniformes; family Salmonidae; genus Salvelinus; species Salvelinus alpinus. Next base: position 1,442,639 of record NC_092111.1, on the reverse strand, counting down.
TGCAAACTATTACAGACTAGAAAGGGAAGCACAGCCAAGAGCTGCCCAGTGACACGAGCCTACCAGACGAGCTAAATAACTTCCATGCTCGCTTCGAGGCAAGTAACAATGAAACATGCATGAGATCATCAGCTGTTCCGGATGACTGTGTGATCAAGCTCTCCGCATCCAATGTGAGTAAGACCTTCAAACAGATTAACATTCACAAGGATGCGGGGCCAGACGGATTACCAGGACGTGTACTCCGAGCATGCGCTGATCAACTGGCAAGTGTCTTCACTGACACTTGTTCAACCTCTCCCTGTCTGTCTGTAATACCAACATGTTTCAAGGAGACCACCATAGTCCCTGTGCCCAAGAACACTAAGGTACCCTGCCTAAATGACTACCCAACTGTAACACTCACGTATGTAGCAATGAAATGCTTTGAAAAGCTGGTCATGGCTCACATCAACACCAATATCCCAGAAACCCTAGACCCACTCCAATAGATACACAGATGATGCAAACTCTATTGCACTCCACACTGCCCTTTCACACCTGGACAAAAGGAACACCTATGTGAGAATGCTATTCATTGACTACAGCTCAGCGTTCAACACCATATTGCCCTCAAAGCTCATCACTAAGCTAACCCTGGGACTAAACACCTCCCTCTGCAACTGGATACTAGAATTCCTGATGGGCCGGCCCCAGGTGGTAAGGGTAGGTAACAACACATCCGCCACGCTGATCCTCAAAACAGGGGCCCCTCAGGGGTGCGTGGTTAGCCCCCTGCTGTACTCCCTGTTCACTCATGACTGTAAGGCCAGGCACGACTCCAACACCATCATTACGTTTTCTGATGACACAACAGTGGTAGGCCTGATCACTCACAACGATGAGACAGCCTATAGGGAGGAGGTCAGAGACCAGACCATGTGGTGCAAGGACAACAACCTCTCCCTCAACATGATAAAGACAAAGGAGATGATTGTGGACTACAGGAAAAGGAGGACCGAGCACGCCACCATTCTCATCGACGGGGCTGTAGTGGAGCAGGTTGAGAGCTTCAAGTTCCTTGGCGTCCACATCACCAACAAACTAACATGTTCAAGCACACCAAGAGAGTTGTGAAGAGGGCACGACAAAACCTAATTCCCCTCAGGAGACTGAAAAGATTTGGCATGGGTCCTCAGATCCTCAAAATGTTTTACATCTGCACCATCGAGAGCATCCTGAAGGGTTGCATCACTGCCTGGTATGTCAACTGCTCAACCTCCGACCGCAAGGCACTACAGAGGGAAGTGCGTACGGCCCAGTACATCACTGGGGCCAAGCTTCCTGCCATCCAGGACCTCTATACCAGGCGGTGTCAGAGGAAGGCCCTAAAAATTGTCAAAGACTTCAGCCACCCTAGTCATAGAATGTTCTCTCTGCTACCGCACGGCAAGCGGTACCGGAGCCCCAAGTCTAGGTCCAAGAGGCTCCTAAATAGCTTTAACCCTCAAGCCATAAGACTCCTGAACAGATAATCAAAGGGCTACCCAGACTATTTGCATTGCCCCCCCTTCTGGAACGCTGCTGCTACTCTCTGTTATTATATATGCATAGTCACTTTAATAACTCTACCTACATGTACATATTACCTCAATTACCTCGACACCGGTGCCCCCGCACATTGACATTGATTCTGTACCGGTACCCCCTGTATATAGCCCCGCTATTGTTGTTTGCTGCTGCTCTTTAAAAAAAATGCTTTTTTAAGGTATTTTCTTAAAACTGCCATGTTGGTTAAGGGCTGTGACAAATAATATTTGATTTGATTTGATGTCATGGGTTTCTCATCATTGTTTTTTAACATCCTATCATTATTGTCATTTTTTATTCTTGTTTGTTCCGCATTTTATTTAACCTTTATAGGTTAGTCTAATTGGGAGAATATCTGTTGGAACATCCCATCACATACAGTAGACTGGACAGTAAGTCTGTGCATGTAGTGCCATTCAAGTTCTATCTCAGCAAGTACAAAAGGATTATCACAATTCCCAGGGTTAATTGACTCCGTAATGTGCTAAACATCTTTGTCTTTGAGCTAGATAGAAACGGCAATAAATCATTCTATTCATTTAGATGTCGACAGCCACTCAAACTTTTTATGTCTTTTTGAACTCATGTACAATGTGTGTCTTGGGTTAAATATCCAGTGTAATCGTGCTTTGATCCAGGGAACTCCAAACCCTTATTCACGCTGCCTGTGGGGGGGAGTAAAAGGGCTTGATGAAAGATTGCTTCTCAGCTGTGTTTGTTCAGAGGACCTGAGGTACAAACACACAAAACACACACACACACACAACACACAAGCCTACATCCCACCTTTCTTTCCCTTTGTGGGAATGCTTTTACACATAACATGAAATCAAGCTCTTTCAGGACTGTTTGAAAACCACACACCCAGGATATCAAATGATTTAATTCTCTTTGCTCTGGATATCACCTTTTATCCCCCACACATTACAATAATGGCCATGGGTTACATGAAGGTGAAAACAAACTCCGACAAAAATAATAGCAACAGTGCAGATTGGAGTTTGCAAAAGAGTCATTCTAAGATTTGCCCTTCTGTTCCCTGTCCAAAATAATAGCAACAGTGCAGCTTGTAGTTTGCAGAAGCCTTGCTCTAGGATTTGCCCTTTTGGTCCAAAATCAGGGCATCAACTTCAGATTGATAGGTCAAAGGTCATGTTAGAGGTTAGGTTCATGAGAGTGTCTCCACTCCGGACTGGACCAAGGGTTGTCTGTCTGGCCTGCGGCCGCCAACATCTGTGTCCTGCCCTGAGGTCATGGCAACGTAGCGGGTGCAAGTCACTGTTGGCCAGATTCACTATCCACGACAGATAAGTACAGTGTGTGAGCTCTGGCAGAGTGTTTTTCCATTGATTTCACTAGCACTAGCTCTTTCCATACCGGCTGTTGCTAAGTGCTTTTATCCAGTTCGTTTTTTTGTATGTTCGTCGTAATGTCAATAAAGTTAAGTGATCTGAAATACACTCAGTGGAAAACAAAAACAAAAAAGATAGGAAATGCATTCTGGGAAAAGTTTTAATTGATGTGTCATCCATGTAAATGCATGTTTTCCATGGGGTTGCTCATCTGAAATATATCGACCTCTTTTCTAAGAAATATCCATTCGAATTGTCAACCCCATTTGACTCAATTAATGACAACAGAGAGGTGGGTGGTTTGAGGTTTGAGCTTCACTGTGACTTCTGTGTCCTGGACAGTCATTAGAAAGTTCATGAGAGGTCATCTGAGGGAGGTGGTCAAGCGGGGATAGAAAGTCCGTAGGCAGGCAGGAAGCTCGGTCTCATCAACGTGTCTCGCTGTCTCTGGCTTTTCCATAGTAGAACTCAGTCAGATGAAGTTTCAGCTAAGCCACTTCAGTCCATGGACTCTGTAGTAGGTAGTTGTGGATACTTGAGTAAAAGCAAAGACACCTTAATAGAAAATGACTCAAGTAAAAGTGAAAGTCACCCAGTAAAATACTACTTGAGTAAAAGTAAAGATACTTAATAGAAAATGACTCAAGTAAAAGTGAAAGTCACCCAGTAAAATACTACTTGAGTAAAAGTAAAGATACTTAATAGAAAATGACTCAAGTAAAAGTGAAAGTCACCCAGTAAAATACTACTTGAGTAAAAGTAAAGATACTTAATAGAAAATGACTCAAGTAAAAGTGAAAGTCACCCAGTAAAATACTACTTGAGTAAAAGTCTAAAAGTATTTGATTTGAAATATACTTAATAAGTATCAAAAGTAAATGAATCTGAAAATATACTTAAGTTCCAAAAGTAAAAGTATAAATCATTTCAAAATCCTTATTTTAGGCAAATCACACTGCACAATTTTCTTGTTTTTTTATTTTACGGATAGTCACGGGCACACTCCAACACTCAGACATCATTTACAAATGAACCATTTGTTATTTAGTGAGTCCTCCATATCAGAGGCAGTAAGGATGACCAGGGATGTTCTCTTGAAGTGTGTGAATTTTACAATATTCCTGTCCTGTTAAGCATTCACAATGTAACGAGTACTTTTGGGTGTTTGGGAAAATGTATGGAGTTAAAAGTACATTATTTTCTTTAGGAATGTAGTGGAGTAAACGTAAAAGTTGTCAAAAATATGAATAGTAAAGTAAAGTACAGACACCCCAAAAAATGACTTAAGTAATACTTTAAAGTATGCTACCCACTGGTATGCTACCCACTTTAAAGTATGCTACCCACTACCTACCCACCGCTACCCACTGGTAGTGGGTAGCTAGCGAGCTACTCCTTCAACACTACTACCAAAATAAAGCACCCACTTGGATGATGCTACAGCAGTCACGTGGTGCCAGAAAGCACCCCACATTACAAAAATAATTAAAGAGAAACCTTGTAACGTTGTCCTCCTACGATCCTCATTACTCCACACCTCTGCCATCTTGCTTTCGGCTTCTCTCCATCTTCAACCTCCGGACACTGGTTCTCATTCAAATCAAAACAGCTAGCCAGCTAACGTTAGCTAGCTAGCCATACAAACACATGACTTCAGTCTTAACGCTGTGGTGGATTCTGATGATATCAACTAGCCACATTCTTAAAGCAAAACGATTTTAGGTTAAACAGTCTATGAAAAGGAATTCATTTTGAAAATATTGACAAATTGTGCAGGAGCTCTCTGCTTAGACTTTCACTAGGGCACCATGGCAACTGTCATTTCTGTGTGTGTATGTGTGTGTTTGTACATTTGAGTTGGAAGAGACCTGGACTGGCCAGAGTGGTCTGGTGTGGTCTAGTCTAGTCTAGTCTAGTCTGGTCTGGTCTGGTCTGGTCTGGTCTGGTCTGGTCTGGTCTGGTCTGGTCTGGTCTGGTCTGGTCTGGTCTGGTCTGTCTGTCTGTCTGTCTGTCTGTCTGTCTGTCTGTCTGTCTGTCTGTCTGTCTGTCTGTCTGTCTGTCTGTCTGTCTGTCTGTCTGTCTGACTGACTGACTGACTGACTGACTGACTGACTGACTGACTGACTGACTGACTGACTGACTGACATACATACATGCCAAAACCAGACTGAGGGAAAGGGAGCGGGAAGCCCGAGAAAACGAGGGAGCGCAAGAAAAGGAGTGTTGTAGAGGGAGAGAGAGACAGGGCCCCTAACCTCACTACACTGACACACTCGGGTCTCTCTCTCCTTTCCAGCTGTGCACTGTGGTGAGGTCTGAGAGGACACTCTCGCACACACATATACTTATCTATGCATGCTGCAGATGAGGACATACTTGGCCTGTGTGTGTGCGTGTGCGTGCGTATGTCCATGTCCACGTCTATGAAAGCATAAAACAGGTTGCAAATGAGAACAAATAGGAAAGCATCTGTGTTTGTTTTCATTCCAGCGTGTGTGTTTGTGTATGTACCTGAACTTGTGCATGTGACCGTGTGTGTTTGTGTATGTCTGTTGTGTATTTACTCGTCTGCTGCTCGTGTGAGCGCTCATTTCCATTTGTTTACCTTGCCTCGCTGCCTGAGTGGGGCAGGATGTCAGTGTGTAGAACGTCCCCACACAGCATTCCATCATCCCTAGTGCTCCTTCTCAACATGTGTGACATGTCTGTGAGCCATTAGTGCACTTCACTCTAACTGGAATCATTAGGAATAAGCGCTCAAAGGTGTGACAGTGGGACCTCCAGCCTCCAACCCTCAAGGATCTCACCACCCCAGCCCGGCCCAGCCCACCACCCCACCCCAGCCCGGCCCAGCCCCCTGCACTATAAGCAGTAGCGGCTTCCACCGCCGGAGCCTGACTCTCCTCAAATAGAAACCTTGCTGCTAACAGGCGGTGTGGGCACCCTGTGTTTTCAGAGCGGAGCCTTGCTACTGCTGACTGGCTTTCCAGGGGTTATTTTTACCGTGCGTGGAGTTCCGTTCAACTGGCAAGGGAGCGAGGTGCAGGAAATTCAAATGGTCAAGAAGTCAAGGAAAAGGAATGTCCCCCCCGACACAGCACTATGTACTGTACATTAGGGTGTGGGATGGTGTGTGTGTGTGTGTGTGTATGACTGTGTGTGTTTGTGTTTAAGAATGTGTGTACTAGTGTGGGTGGGCATTTATATGCGCAGTACAGTGCCTCTGTTTATGTGAAGAGAACAATTTGTTTGTGTGTGTGTGTGTGTGTGTGTGTGTGTGTGTGTGTGTGTGTGTGTGTGTGTGTGTGTGTGTGTGTGTGTGTGTGTGTGTGTGTGTGTGTGTGTGTGTGTGTGTGTGTGTGTGTGTGTGTGTGTGTGTGTGTGTATGTTTCTCCATTTCTAGAAAACAGGCTTTCCTTGGCACACAAAGCGGCTCGCAATCTATGTAACCTCCACCACCTCCACCCACCACCACCACCACCAGCACCCTGAAAGAGAGGAGCAACACTGGGATTCAATACTCCACAATCTGGGGGAGTGAGCTTGCCAAAATCTGTGAGATGAGGTTTGGGCACAGAACCTCTGTTTCTCTGTCTCTGTGTCTCTGTTTCTGTCTCTGTCTCTGTTTCTCTGTCTCTGTTTCTGTCTCTATCTCTGTCTCTAATAATATATGCCATTTGGCAGATGTTTTTATCCAAAGCAACTTACAGTCATGCATGCATACATTTTACTCACGGGTGGTCCCGGGAATTGAACCCACTATCTTGGCGTTGCAAGTGGCATGCTCTCTCTCTCTCACACACACACACACACACACACACACACACACACACACACACACACACACACACACACACACACACACACACACACACACACACACACACACACACACACACACACACACACACACACACACACACACACACACACACACACACAGACCAAGAAAGACACTCTCATACCCACACACACACCTTGTACACATACATACCCACACTTTGTGTGGCCGTGGACATGGGGACTTCCCACACAAGCTCATGTCATCTTAATTCAGCGTGCCCCAACGAGTAGAGGCAGTAGACTGGGGAAGGGAAAAACAGACAGAATGGAAAACTCCAGGACTTTGACTGAGGTCTGCTCTGGAGACAGAAACCTCATTGAGAAAAACCTGATATGTGCCTTCGTCGCTGTCCTTACGTTGCCCTCTAGGAAGACGTGACTCTCGCCAGCGAGACTCGGAGTGAAGCGACAAGCAGGAACAAGCACATTTACATATACAGTACTACACTCAAACACGCATTGGACATGAATTAAGCAAATCAATATGCACACATGCCTAATCCGTTGTACATACATCAAAATCTCTCCTGGTACTTTACGAAATAACACACAAGTGCACACACAAGCACACACGTACACACGTACACACGTACACCAACACACACTGAGGCACTTTTTGCCACCATAAATTACAGTCAACTCATCCGGGAACATTAAGAATCTGTTAATGAATAGCGTGCTGGAAACAGCCGCCTCAAGTAGAGCGAAGGAGGAGGAAGAGAGAGAGAGGGGGGGGGGGCGTTGGCGGGGTGAGTAGCATCTGGGCTGCAGATACTGTATGTGTAGAGAGGTTGTGGTAGCAGTGTACTTCTGGGGGAGGAGAAGATTCAAGAACTGTGTCATAACTAGTGCTCCATGACCCGTTTGAGCCCAGACTGTCTTTGTTGTGTGATGTAACCTCACATGGAGTCCACATTTCCGTTGTATACTCTTTGAAAGAACAATTTTGAATATGTCGGCTTTTAAGGCTGGATTTCGTCCATGTAGGATTACTTTTACGTGTTGGAAGACCACGTCCCCTATCCATAAAGCATCTTAGAATAGACCTGGGATCAGATCCTCCCTGTCCATATGATTATATTCATTATTATCTGAAAGGCTAAACTGATCCTAGATCAGTACTCCTACTCTGAGATGCTTTATAATTACCGGCCCAGGAGGAGTAGATCAATGCTGACCCCATGCCCCTGTAGCCTACTCAGTGAGACTACAGAGAGCATATGTGTACAATGCCAGGCAGCAGAGGTAATGACAGTACCCAATCTAAGGAGGAGGTGAGGGAGGGGGTGTGGCTACAGAAGGGCCAGTTATCTTAAGTTACCTTGTAATGCACTCTAGCAGTCACAATGGTCTCTCTGCATGCCATCAAAGTGGACACATGGGCATTGCAGACAGAAGTGTGCCTGGGTGGGGAGACAAAGGGAACAACCAATATGCTAATGAAAAGAGAAGCCTTCCAAGAGAGGGTGGAAGCAGCAGCACAGTGACGAAGAAGAAGTGTGTCATACATATATTTTTCCCTCTTTTAATGTGAAAAGCGGCAGAAAAAATACATGCGAAGTGTGGCACTTCTTTACAAGGGGATGGAGGGGGGTGCTGTTAAATATATCTATTTTTCCTCCTTAGGAGTGTAAGAGAAAGAGACAATGGAACCAGTGTGGGCTTGGTGGAGAAATGGTGGAGAGCAGAATGGAGGAAGAAAGGAAAGAGGCAGTGAAATGATTTTCCAATCTTTCGGTTAAGTAATGAGAAGAGCGGGGGGACTGGCATGCCACTTCGAATAATGGGAGGGGGGCTGAGTGGTGAGGGGTGGGGGTGGAGAGACAGATAGGGGCCCGGAGCTCTAAAATTCATTTTCTCCTCCCTTCTTTTAAGTAATGAGGAAGTAGGAGAATGATGGAGCATGCTGCTTTGGATACGAGCCCTTGTCAATAATGGGGAGAAGGAGGGAAAGGGAAAGAGAGAGGGGCAATAAAATTAATTTCCTCGCTCATTCCCTTTCCTTATTTTCTTAAGAGGAGGAGAGAGGGAGTAGTGGAGTGTGCCGTGGCTGTTGATGTGAAGAGAAAGAGAGAAAATGTCAGGGGTTGTAAAATTCATTTTCTCATTCTCTTAAGTAACGAGGGAGATGGAGAGTGGCAGCATGTGCCATGGTGAATGGAGGGTGGGTTAATGGAAGTTAAGCTGATTTTTAGTACGGCACACTGACAGGGTGTAGTACCGAGGCCATAGTGCAACTGCTTTTTAAGGGCGGCCTGGACCACACACACATGCTGTATACTCACACAAATACGTGTCCGTAAACAGACTAAACACATGCACACCATCCTTCTTTACACTTGTATTTGCCGGTTGTATACTCCAAACTTTTGATACTGTGATTACATGAAGATTCTATTTCCATTCATATTTCAGGCTTCCGTCATATCCAGTGTTGTAAAGTACTTAAGTAAAATACTTTAAAGTATTACTTAAGCCATTTTTTGGGTATCTGTACTTTACTTTAGTATTCGTATTTTTACTTTTACTTCACTACATTCCTAATGAAAATGATGTACTTTTTACTCCATACATTTTCCCCGACCCCCAAAAGTACTCATTACATTTTGAATTCTTAGCAGGACAGAAATGGTACAATTCACACACTTATCAAGAGAACTTCCCTGGTCATCTCTACTGCCTCTGATCTGTCGAACTCACTAAACACAAATACTTTATTTCTGTATGATGTCTGAGTGTTGGAGTTTGCCCCTGGCTATCAGTAATAAAATAAAACATGAAAAATAGTTCCATCTGGTTTGCTTAATATAAGGAATTTGAAATGATTTATACTTTTACTTTTACTTTTGATACTTAAGTACATTTTTGCAATTACATTTAGTTTTGATGTTTAAGTATATTTAAAACCAAATACTTTAAGATGTTTCCTCTAATAGTGTTTTATTTGGTGACTTTCACTTTTACTTGAGTCATTTCCTATTAAGTTATCTTTACATTTACTCAAGTATGACAATTGGGTATCATTCCTCAGCTATCCATGTTTACTGAATTCACTGTCAGTCAGCACAATAAGTTGCAAGTTGTAACTTTTTGTTGTTGGGACATTATTTCACATCACATCTGTCAGAGGAAGTGGACAAGAATGTCATGGAATGGGAATGTAACTGACCCGGAGTCAGTCACTGTCCACGTCAATATGACAGATCGCGCTGTTCTCTGGAAGTGTCAGTCTCAAGTCTCTTCTCCCCCATAGTATTGTAGGAGGATGTCAATGTCACAGAGGTCTGGGTACACTAGACAGATCGCTGTTCTATTGGGAGGAGAGCTGCTGTGGCTTGTGTTTCTACATTTTTCTGAGGTAATGAGAGAAAGCAGGGTTGGCACGCATCTCAAATGACACCCTATTCACTATGTAGTGCACTACTTTTAGCCAGAACCCAATGTGCCCTGGTCAACAATAGTGCACTAAATAGGGTTCCATTTGGGACACGCATAGGGCTGTTTCAGCAGCATCCTAGGGACTGACAGCATGAGAAGCGCAGTCTATCTTCTGCAGGTCTGACTATGGCTGGCTTCTCTCAGAGCCCATGCAGGTGCACGTTTCAAACTCACGAGTTGTGGCTTTCGAAAGCTCAGAAAGTACTGCAATTACAGTATAGCTCACTTTCTCCACTATCTTCTTCTGTAGAAAGGTGTTCTGAATCTGCACTTTCAGTGACATTTTCAATTTTCAGGCCTTGTGGCGGTTTCGTTGACTATATACTTTTGTGCATGTGTAATGGAGCGAGGACGTTTACGTTGTGTTTTCATAATGATGTAATTGTTTTGTTTGGCGACAGCGTAGTGTTGTAATTTGGTGGGCAGGTTGTTTGAGTTGGGCTCCTGCACTCAGAGCTTGTTGTTTTGTTGTGTCAGGGCAACACAGGGGGTTGTAAACAAGGCTTCTGGGTGGTCTCTTGTTCCTGCTTATCTCTTGGACATGTAGAAACGTCTTGTGACTGGAATGGAGTAAGAGTCCCTTTTCATGAAAACCTGAATTCCCTATCCTCCTCCTTCTCTTTCTTCCCTCTCCCTATCTTATCGTTGTCATATAGTGTCTACTAGCAGGGGAAACTCTCTCATACATATTGAAGTAGCTATTGAGGACTACTGCCAGTGTGCTCTGGCAGTTTATTTTCTCTTTATTCCTCCTTCCTTTCTTGCTTTGTTTACTTGCGTTTGTGTGTCTCCTTCTTTTCACCAGTCCTTTCCATTCCGTAATCTGTTTACGGTCTATTTATGTCACAATCTCTCGCTCACTCCCTCCCTTTTGGTCTCTTGGTATCCCTCCCTCGCGCCATCTCTCTTCTTCACTCCTTTCTGCATCTTTTTGGTTTACATCTCTTTACATCTTTTCTTTACTCTTCTCAACCTGCTCTATCTCTTGAGCCTCACTCTTCCTCGCTCACTTTTTTTCTCTCTCAATCCCTGTGTTGCTCAGAGAAAGCTCTGGTTACCTAACACTGTGTTTGCATTTTGCCTCAATCCTCCTCCTCTCCTCCTCCTCCTCCTCTCCTCCGTTGTCCTTTGTTCCTCTGCTCGGGTCTATTTCTTTATGTGCTCTTAAGCCTGAGAGCACACAGAGTGCTGAGCTCACCGTGAGACCTCTGACTGAGATGTGTCGTCTTAATAGGTTTACCTGAGCACAACCCTCCTCTGGCAGCCCACTGATCATTTACTTCCGCTCACTATAATGAGCCACTCATTTCACCCTCTTATAATTAACCAGGGCATTAACAACTTAACTGTTGCTGTAGCTTATAGGTGTTCACTCACTGATTATTCACTATTATTCACTAAGGCTTTATTGCATGACTAGCCACCACTAATCATTTACCACTGTTTGCTTTCCGCTGCCTTAGGAGAGTTGAGAGCAATTTAGCATTGACGCTAGAATAAGGACAAAAATAGCAGGAACACACTTGTTCCCATAGATAGGCTATATAGTATATTGGCTATGCTTGTTCCTCTGTAACCCCATTCTGTTCGTGAAGGTGCGGCATTAGCAAGGAAGTGGATGGGTGTCGTATCTTTACAGATCTATGTTAAAAACCAAAATAAGATGACTTGTAGATGCTAAATTCCAAACACTTCACTTTCAAACACTTTTTTTTTGTTCCAGAAAAGGAACTCAATATACAGATCCCATCCAGGACAAGCAATGGGAAGCATTGTTCTGCTGTTACTCTAATTACCCATTAGAGTAACAGCAGGGCAGTCATAGAAATAGAATCTAGTCGTTGTGTTTTTATTCGAGCGGCAGCATCCCATGGAGGCCCATAACAGGACATCCACTGGACACACTGGGCCGTGTGCCGTTCACACGTTCGCTCATTTCCATTATGTTAATGTCGTTGTACAATGGCAGCTCAGGCTAAAACCATTGGTATTCACAGTACTGGGAGGGAGGAAGGCAGCAATCAACATCCCCGGGAACGAGACGTAAAACCCCAAGGTATACCTCACCTTCAATCATTGCATTCTGACCAATGAGCCATGCTGGCAGTAGAACTCCAGAAGTAGCGTTATTATACAAAACAACCCGTCATGCAGCCCTTCCTTTGTTTTAAGCCATTTGCATTTAGCTACCTGTTAGCCCACTGGGATTCACAGTACAGGGAGGCAGACAGGCATACAACATCCCCGGAATGATCCGCAAACTCCCAAGGAGAAGGAACTCTGCATTTAGCTACCTGTGAGTCCACTGCAGGTGACTGACAGATTAAGTTCAGCCTGTGGATCTGGTAAATATAGAGCTAATGACCCTGTGAGCTGCTGCTAATCGGGACCCATCAGGCACCAGACTGGGGATGTCATCATCATCAAGGTGAGCCAGGAGTTATCCGCACAGCCACCTATTCCAGGAGTCATCCACACCGCCACCGATTCCAAGGAGCAGAAAATGGTCTGTCTGGGTCACTGTCTGATAAGTCATAGAAAGGCCAAGAAAAATCAAATGGCCCCCATGGGGATCTGTTCAAAAGTAGTACGCTATATAAAGAATAAGGTGCCATTTGGGACACAGCGTATGTATCTATAAGTGTAAATGTTTTTTGTGTTTCTGACAGGTATAGCGCAAGAGTGAAAAATGAATAAAGATAGGCCTATGTCTGAAATGACATAGCAGCATAAATGGTGTAGGGTAAATGGAATTGTTATTCTTTTGGGTAACACTTTATATTCAATTGCTCTTATGTGTGAAGCAACATTGTAATTAGTCTAGTATAAACATTGTGTTAACATGTCATTTACACAAATAAATAATCATAACATTTAAAACTATATAAATAAAAATATATACAAAAATAAGACTCATAACTATCAAAAAGAAGTAACAAAGGCAAATATAAACACATTTGTTTTGATTCGGCACTCGAGAGTCAATACATTACCCATCCCCCAACACTGTCAACCAAGAGTCAAGACTACATTACCCATCCCCCAACACTGTCAACCAAGAGTCAAGACTACATTACCCATCCCCCAACACTGTCAACCAAGTGTCAAGAGTACATTACCCATCCCCCAACACTGTCAACCAAGAGTCAAGACTACATTACCCATCCCCCAACACTGTCAACCAAGAGTCAAGACTAAACCAATTCATCTTGGTGGTGTGCAGACTGTCTTTATATCATTCTTTTAACCATTTCACACAAACCAGAAAAAAATGCAACAACATGTCTGTGAAACTATATATTCACAGTATTATGAATGACTTGTGGTTTATTTAGTAGCATTTCGTAGTGTGACTGATGCGCATTTGATAGATTCCCCCGCTCCCTCTACCTCGGGCTTCCAGTGGGGAGACCTGAGGTCAACTTACCTCCAACCCCTTCCACATCTCGTACGTTCTGAGTGGGAGACCTTCCCAGGCAGTAGCATGCCTAGCTCACAAACTAGAATCAGGGCGCCCACTCCGACAAGGTTAATTGACCCACAGTCCCACACGGTGACATGATATCATTGACGTGACGTGCAAACGAGCGATAGAAAACCGATCGAGCAAATGTCACCATTCTGATTTTTTCCCCAGGCGCCCCATGCCGCCCTGGGCGGTTGCCCATGTCACCTATACCTAAATCCGTTACTGCCTGGAATGCATTTCAATTAACATGTGTGCCTTGTTAAAAGTTAATTTGTGGAATTTCTTTCCTTCTTAATGCGTTTGAGCCAATCGGTTGTGTTGTGACAAAGTAGGGGTGGTATACAGGAGATAGCCCTATTTGGTAAAAGACCGTCCATATTATGGCAAGACACAGCTCAAATAAGCAAAGAGAGACGTCGGTCCATCATTACTTTAAGACAAGAAGGTCGGTCAATGTGGAAAATTTCAAGAACTTTGAAAGTTTCTTCAAGTGCATTTGCAAAAACCATCAAGAACTATGATGAAACTGGCTCTCATGAGGACCGCCACAGGAAAGGAAGACCCAGAGTTACCTCAGCTGCAGAAGATAAGTTCATTAGAGTTACCAGCCTCAGAAATTGCAGCCCAAATAAACATCAACTGTTCAGAGGAGACTGCGTGAATCAGCCCTTCATGGTCGAATTACTGCAAATAAACCACTACTAAAGGGCACCAATAAGAAGAGACTTGCTTGTGCCAAGAAACACGAGAAATGGACATTAGACTGGTGGAAATCTGTCCTTTGTTCTGATGAGTCAAAATGTGAGATTTTTGGTTCCAACCGCCGTGTCTTTGTAAGACGCATAGTAGGTGAACGGATGATCTGCGCATGTGTGGTTCCCACCGTGAAGCATGGAGGAGGAGGTGATGATGTGGGGGTGCTTTGCTGGTGACATTGTCTGTGATTTATTTAGAATTCAAGGGACACTTAACCAGCATGGCTACCACAGCATTCTGCAGCGAAACGCCATCCCATCTGGTTTGCGCTTAAGTGGGACAATCTTTTTTTTTTTTAAATAGGACAATGACCCAACGCACCTCCAGGCTGTGTAAGGGCTATTTGACCAAGAAGGAGAGTGACGGACTGCATTAGATGACCTGGCCTCCACAATCACCCGACCTCAAACCAATTGAGATGTTTGGGATGAGTTGGACCGCAGAGTGAAGGAAAAGCAACCAACAAGTGCTCAGCATATGTGTCAACTCCTTCAAGACTGTTGGAAAAGCATTCCAGGTGAAGATGGTTGAGAGAATGTCAAGAGTGTGCAAAGCCGTCTTCAAGGCAAACGGTGGCTACTTAGAAGAATCTAAAATGTAAAACATATTTTGATTTGTTTAACACTTTTTTGGCTACTACATGATTCCATATGTGTTATTTCATAGTTTTGATGTCTTCACTATTATTCTACAATGTAGAAAAAAGTTCAAATAAAGAAAACCTCTTGAATGAGTAGGCGTGTCCAATTTTTTGACTGGTACTGTATATTCACATTGTACTTCAAGTGTGTTTCTGAAGTTGTGGTGTGTGGATTTCTTTTGTGGAAAAGATTGTGTAGGTTTGACAAAGAAAGCTTTAGAAAGACTTCGGCAACCTTTATCCCATTCATCTCTCGGTTCAATTCACACCTCAGTGTCAGAAGGAGGATAAGTTATGAAAAAGTTCTCTCGTGTGTATGGTATGGATGATGTTTTGACATGAGTTCTTACGGCACGTTAAAAGCTTTGCCAGTGCAATTTCCCTCACTTGCGATGCAAAACTCAATTACGTTGACAGTAGGCTCTCTCCCACTCATCTTCCTCAGAGTGAGACAAAGAACAAATGCAAAAAGTGATTCTTAAAAATGCATCTAATGGAACGAAAGTGTTATTCATAAATGCTCAAATCAAGTTATATCTGTATTAGGCCTAGAATAGAAGCTATCTAGAATTGAACAGATATACCAGTATCCATTTGCATTTGTGCAGGGGTGCCTTGTGTGATACTTCATATTCCCATTGGTTGAAATTAGAAAGAAACTGTGAGGATTAAAAGGTAATGTTGCCTACCTGTCAGACTCAGAACTATTTCACTTTGCTAAATGAGGTAGGTAAAGTGTTTACGTTTGCAATGTAGGCCTACTACATACAGTAGGGTCTTCCCAAGGTGGTTATCTTATTGCTATCTGAGTGGAAGTGAAATGTAAGGACCCCAACCTCGAATTGGGCATAAACTAACCAAACAAAGCTCTTTTCCTATACAGTATCCAAAATAATGTATGGGTCAGGGTCAGGGTCAGGGTCAGGGACAGACAGAGTTTAGTAATCCAGAGGTGGAGCAACGGTACAGGATGGCAGGCAGACTCAGGGACAGGCTGAGAGGTCAGGCGGGCGGGTACAGGGTCAGAACAAGCAGAGGTCAAAAACCAGGAGGACGAGGAAAGAGAGGCTGCGAAACTATAGGAGCTGACAGGAAACCGCTGGTTAGCTTGAACGAACACGACGAACTGGCAACAAACAGACAGAGAACACAGGTATAAATCCTACATTAGCTCAACCGTCCCGCAGGAGACCCACCAATCCTGATTTTTAAACCTCTTTAGGAACGAACCCTTTTTTAAAATTTTCGCCTAAAATGACATACCCAAATCTAACTGCCTGTGACTCGGGCCCTGAAGCAAGGATATGCATATTCTTGGTACCATTTGAAAGGAAACCCTTTGAAGTTTGTGGAAATGTGAAAGGAATGTAGGATAATTTAACACAATAGATCTGGTAAAAGATAATACAAAGAAAAAACCAACCATTCTTTTGTATTTTTTTTGTACCATCATCTTTGAAATGCAAGAGAAAGGCCATCATGTATTATTCCAGCCCAGCTGCAATTTAGATTTTGACCACTAGATGGCAGCAGTGTATGTGCAAACTTTTAGACTGATGCAATGAACCATTGCATTTCTGTTCAAAAATGTGTATCAAGACTGCCCAAATGTGCCTAATTGGTTTATTAATGTCTCACTTAAATGTAACCTGTCATTCTAAGTAATATGCGCTAATGGGATTGTTTGGATTTAATGTCTCACTTAAATGTAACCTGTCACTGTAGGTAATATGCGCTAATCGGATAGTTTGGATTTAATGTCTCGCTTAAATGTAACATGTCATTGTAAGTAATATACGCTAATCGGATAGCATGTCAAATACTGCAACAGTAAATGCTCCCCAGTTAAATGTTATGTCTATGGGCCTATGTCATGTTGGCAATGTCACCAGACCTACACAAAACCAATCACTGAAATTGAGGAATGAGAATCAAGAATAGAAGGTAATTTGCATCCCAATGGCACCCTATTCCCTAGATAGTGTACTACTTTTGGCCAGTGCACTTTATAGGACATGGGGTGCCATTTGCTACGCATTTAGCCTAAAGTTTGGGAAACCCTGTGTTAAATGACCACAATAGAGTGGTTGTGTTGGAAAGCTATTATACAATTTACTTCCCTCAGATTGGGTCGTTTGATTCTGCGAAAATCATGTCATCGATATTGACGTAGTCCCTACTGCGAATAAGTCTGGAAAAATAAATCGTCAATAGAATAGGCCCTAAAACTTATTTGAAATTCCCCTCTTCGACCTGTACCACAGAGGGCGTGCATCTCGCGTCTAACAAACAAGAGGTGGAAAAACTAGGCGCTTTGTCCTCCCATTGGTTCTCAATCCTAATGGGGCGTGATTAACGATAGTAGGCGTTCCACAAAACTAGAAATCACGCAAGTTGTTGTTCATTCACTGCGGGCTGAGCTTAATTGAAACAACCCTGTGTAATTTTTGCCGAGTGCTTCGTATTTGTCCTTTCTCTTTTTAAAGCTATTGCTTGCGTAAGTCAATTTCCTGAGTGAACAACCTACTCGTTAACGGACGCATAGACATTTTCCAAAGTTTCATTTGTCTGCTAGACTCACCGGCTTTTCTCTGCACGCATCCTCCTCACTCCACAATGGATTTGGTCTGGAGCCTGTGCTTCGTTGGGAGTCTGTGCGCTTGGTTTGCATCTGCAGAAAGGCACAGCGTATATTGGAATAGAACAAACGCCAAGTAAGTTCAACTGTTTGTGATCGCCTAGGTTTTTTTAGTCATTCTTTTTCATTACCGTTCATTTGTAACAGTTTAGCAAATCCGATTCGCAAGTGCAACGAAGTAATACGATGCAATCTATTGGCAGCTGTGCAACAAGGTAGTAACATCTATCTGCAGCTGTGATTGTTACTTTCATGATTTGCTGAAATGATTGTCGGCTAGCTAGCCTGTGCGCAACAATGCTACAGTAGCCTAACTGTTTATGTCTGTGCATATCGATGACTATGCAATAGCCTAAACCTGTTGGTGAACTGCATTAATGTGATTGTTCAGGGGTATTTTAAATGCGTTGTAGCCTACTTCCTCAACTGGTTTACATACCGATTCTACTGAATCTGATGGAGATGCATATATGCAGCTGGTCACTGTTGTTATTATAATACATGGCAGTTACAGTATCTTCTTGGTCACTGGCTTCACTACTGCCTGCTGGAAACTTTTCTACAATCTGTCCGTCTACCCGCTTGGAAGGAGTTGGTAGTTACACACAGTTATGCCATTAATCTGATGTATTGATAGGCTACCGTCTAAATTACACCACTTTCAAGCACTGCCTTTACACCAAGATTTGCGACTATTAGTTATTAAATGTAATATTTGTGATAATCAGTAATAATATTTCCTATTGAAATACCTGAACAAACTAACAGAGATGTAATTCCACATCCCTTCGTTATCAACAGATATCACTTTTTAAATGGATATGCCTATCGTTGACAAAGGCGTTATAACAGTCACCTAGAGACTTGACCGTGGTAGTACATTCTCGAGGAGAGCAGTGGAATATGTCCGTGTTGGTTTAAAGGTGTGAGTCCGTCAGTGTGGTGTAGAAATATCGGTTGCAAAATCCATTCTCTCTGATGGCGTTGATATCTCCATTTTCATTATGCCTGTCTCTGTCTGTCCACTAAATCACTGGATCTACGATGGGGCTGACGGGACAGTACAGGGAGACATATGAAGGCTCATATTTTAGGTGGCAAGATGAGGAATAATGGTGTAATGAGACAGAGGAGGTAACTTGAAGCCTGCCCAGTAGGTCATATTATGGGAGTGAGATGTATAGCTTGGGAAGGAGAGATTGAAGCCCAAATTGTTGGAGTTTGGAGACTACTCTGAATAGATGGAGGTCAATTCGAGTTATGGTTGATGGTGGTTGGGGTGAAAAGTTGGGAACGTGTTGGAGGGTAAGGTCGAAACACACACTTAGATAAAAACACACTGGCACAAACTCATTCAATCACACATACAAACAAAGCAAAGGCCCAATCAATCACAGCAAGACATACACCCTCACTTGTATGCAAACACGTCCTGTCTTGTAGACACACACACACAAATACATTCACATTCCTACAGTACTAAACTTAGTTTCTCCTCTTGCCGTGATCCATGGAGATTTCCCATAATGCAGTGCCACTGCAGTCATTGTTCTCAGAAACACATCCATGTCATAATCTCAGAGACAGTCCCAGATGTAAGCGTGTTACGTCAATGCAGGGACAACAATGATCGTCATTTCTGCAAATAAACGCTTAATCCCCACACTTGCTATTTTTACTGGATATCTGCACTAAATCTCTCCCTCTGGCAGCACTTAATCTCACATTCGCAGAAGTAAAGGAGAGTTCGGGAGAGAATGTTTTTTTCATTAATTCTCTTATTTTCTTGGTTTTCTCTCAATCTGTTTCCCGCCCTCCCAACTGCTGCTTCATGCGCTTCTGTTGTTGATTTGTTTGCCTCTATCAGTCCTTTTTTTGCATTGACGTCCTCCCTCTCTCCCTCAGTTTGTGTGGCCTATCAATCAGTAGTCTTGATTAGAACGCTATAGTTTAATCTAATTGACAACAGACTTATCATCTCGGTCAGTTAGGTGTCTGCTTCCCTATATGGAATAATCTGTGTGTGTCTTTTACAGATGCTCTACTATGCATTGGTGTGTGTATCGTGTGTGTGTGTGCCTTGGGGCATGTTGACTGCAAGGTCGCGGCTGCTAGTGAGCGAACTACCACTGTGTTTCAGTCCAACTAAGATCTGACAGTGCATTGGCTGGGTTGTTGTGTGTGTGTGCGCCTATACGTGTCAACCTGCAAGCTTGATCTGAGGTTAAGAAGGGCTTAGTCATTCACATTGGTTCCCAAAAGTTGCTCTATCAGTATGCTTTGCTCTCTGTGTGTCCGTATGTGTGTGTACGTGTCTGTGTGAAGGGTGTGTCCCATGCAGGAGGCAGTGTGTTAAAGCACCAGCTCCTAAATCACTGACTCACTGGCTCACACACACACACACACACACACACACGCATTAAACCAGACTTCCACGCTTACACACTGCTGCACTGCATTTCTGTGATTGATGTTAACATTGTCTCTAGTGCTCTATGGACTTAATAACCCCAAAGTTAAGCTATACTGTAGCCTACTCATTCAGCGTGCCCCTTCTCTGGGTAAACCCCCCCCCCCTGACAGAGCACGAGTAAACCTCCCTCTTCCTTCTCCCTGTACCTGTCTCTCCCTCTCTCCACCGCCTCCTTCCTCATTCCTGTTCAAGCTGATTCAGTGGCAGAAAGTTCGACGTGTTCAATGTTAACTCTTTCCTCACTCCCTCATGCTAGAGTGAACATTCTCTCTGTTTAGTATATTTTCCACTATTTACACCTCTTTTCCAACTTAATGGCTTTTTCTCATCACATATTTCCCACTTTATTTACACCTCTTTTCCAACTTAATGGCTTTTTCTCATCACATATTTCCAATGTAATCGCTTTTTTCTCGATGCACATTTAATCTTTTTGGGGGGTTTAATCTTCTTCATTAATGTTTTGCTTTTTTTTTTGCCCAAATGAGCTCTGGGATATTTTCATACTAATGACTTATCGCTCTATAGTGCATATCATCCAAATCATTATTTTTTTTTAATGGTGTATTTGCATTGAATTAATGATTGTTATGGTAAGTTTCACCCATATGAGTGATTTTTGCAAGCATTGTCCAGACAATTTGGCTGTTTTTGTAGTGCTTCCCATACAAATTGGGGGAATTCTCTTCACAGAGTGCCTCAGAACAGAATAGTAACTGGTGTGACTGATTGGGGGTCAGAGTGCACACGGTGATGAAGTGCCATTGCCTCTATCAGTCTGTCAGTCATTCTGTCACTGCGGTGGTCTCTGAATGCTGGCCGCCACTCAGGCCTCCCCTCTTCACACGGCTTTGCAACTGCCTCGGGGAGATTCATTCTTCCTCCTGTCTCTGGGTCCCCCTCTGCTCTCTCTCCACCTTTTATCTCAACTTTACATGCTACCTCTTTTCAGTCCATTTATTTCCTCAACTCCTACTCTCCTTCTCTAAAAGGGGGAAGGAGGAAAGAAGGCTAAGTGTGTACATTTTTTAAAATTGTTTTTGGCACCCATAGCCATTCGCCACTAGGCACTTTGCCCTCTTTCTCTCAGCTTTACCTCTCCGTCAAGCTTTCCCCTCCACTAACCGCCATGGGGTTTTCAACGAACTCGAGCAATTTCGCCCCCTCTTTCAGTTGTTCTCTCACTCTGTACGCTTTTCTCTGTGTTTTTTCATGGGGCAATGGAAGTGGTTAAACCAGTCTGAGAACTCTGCTCTGCCACTCTGAAAGGAGTGAAATTGAGAAAAACAAAGGTGTGTGTGTGTGTGTGGCGAGAGAGAAAAAGGGTTGGCTAGCCACATCTTCGGGTGACAGTAGGTGGTGTGCGAGATGAGGGATTTCTACATTGCTTAGACAATCTAAATTGTATCGCTCTTTTCTGCGAAAAAGGGCAGTTTTCCTCTTTTCTCTCGAATCCCATCTTTTTCCACCCCCTTTCTAGTCATTTCTGGGAATGTCTCTTCCATCCCCACTCATTCTCTGTTTCTCCATCTCCCCCAAGTCCCATAATCTTCTCCCTAATCTCTGTCTAGTAAATTGGAATCGGAGGAAAACACGCTGAGATTACAGACTACTGGTGATCTGCTGCGATCGACTCAATGGTCGTTGGGGTGTGTAGACAGTATTATAGTTGGTAATCATCAGTTAAGCAGACTTTACCTCGATGACCATAATGGCAGGTCAGCCGATTTTATTATATATTTCTTCTTTCTTCACTGTTGTCTGTCTGGGTGGGAGACAGAAGGTTCTAAATTGTATTGAGTACAGGAAGATGGTGAATCAGGCCAAAGGTTTTCACGGGGGTAGTATGTACATGTTTCTCTACGAGTGTGAGCTTCCTGGCCTAGTCTTTTCCCGGGAAATGGCATATCCTGCCTACACAATAAACAATACCTTTCTCACACACAGGCAACCACCGAACCCTGTACTAAGTACTTATGCTACACACTGAGGAGTTGATTACATTTTCTCAGGGTCATTTCAGAAATCAAGACAATTTGTCTCCTGCCATTGAGAGTAATTTGATGGATAGTGATCGGTTGTTTGATAAGGTGTGTGTCTTCTCTACCTCCTCAATGTTTTACAACCTTTCAACACCAAATACTGAGTATAACATATTTTCCTGATAAACAGATGTAGTAATATGATAAACATGGAACTGTGTGTGTTCAGACTTGTCCAGCTTCATAGTCATTGTCTTTGTGTGTATCCATGCATTTGTAATGAAGTGTGTAGGAGAATGTGTGTATGGATCTCCCATGGGGGCGATTATTGTCTCTGAAAACTGGGAATTATGTGTGTAATTTTGTGTAAATAAGGGTCATTGTGTGTCTGTCCTGTTGAAATGGTGAAATGGATGGACTTTGGTTAACTTGTTCCCACAGCGATTGCACGCATATTGTCACTCGTCTACAGTATGGGCCACTCTCTCGCTCACACACTGCTCCAGTTACTAGTGCCCCCTGGAGGTAAAGATGTGTAATGCTGACCTGTGCATTGAATAGAACATCTCAGCCAAACGTACTTGTACAGTCTCAATGCCACTGGCAGACAAACAATGGTCAATGCTCACATACTATTATACTCTCGGTGGAATTCATTACGCTACGAGGCTCAACTGAGCGAGGATTGGGGACATAAAGATAAAAAAAACAAAAAAAAAACAAGGTTTATCTTACGGAAATCGATTTTCCTAGCACAGATATTTGCCTCTTGATAAATGTAATTTCAGTGGTGACCTTTTTGGTCAGGCTCTTGCAGAAGTACAAATGACTCTGGGGACTGTGTTAGACAGTTGGAAAGAGCACACCTATTCATCTAACTCCCGCGGTTGTCCAAGATAAGGCGATTATGTTGCTGGTGGACTCTGGGGTTACTTTGTGTTGGAGGGAAGGAGTTAAAATCTTTGGCCAGGGGTGCTGTCAGAATGAACAATGGACAAAGGTAAAATGACAGAGAAAGGAGAGATTGATGACAGAAGTCAACACAACCCAAGAATGAACCTGCGCCTCTGAATATTGTGTTAAGAGGGAGGGGCTAAGAGTTGGGCCATTCTTGTTTCTATTAACTGTGCTAGCCTCTATAAACGTTGGGACACAAACTCGTAAGGTTGGCATTCCAACAAGGCCGGCTCTGATTGGTTCGGCGAGTACTAGGAGCAGGGGAGGGGTTGGAATGAAATAGGGACCTATTGGGATTATTGAGTGATGAAAGACAGACAGGGAGAGGGTGGGGAGACCTGACAGAGATGGATGGAGAGATGAAATGTAGCTGTGTAGAAAAACGTGAACCAGCAATACACCACAGCCGGACTTGTATTTCAGAGTGGCTCTCAATCTCTTAACTGTTTTCCAGAGGATAACTGTTTTCCAGAGGATACATTCAGAAAGAAATGCCTCCCCTTTCACCCATGTCTTTCATCTCTCTTTTTTTAACACCTCATTTTCCCTCCATGGTCTTATGCGCACACACACAGTAATACCCCCTCTCTGTTTTGGAACAATGGACCCAAGGCCCCACCCCGCTCTTTCCCTCACTCCTGTCCCCCCTCTCTGGGCCTCGGTGTCGGCTCTAAGCCCTTGTATTAGGCAGAGTCTGGTGCCGCTCAATGGACCCGAGCTCAGCCGCTGCTCCACCCAATAATCCGGGCTTGGACGAGCCGATTAGGCGGACTCCGGCATTCCGATCCACTCATCCGATGGCTCTAGACTAACATGGGTCTCACTCTATCAGGATGAGTAGTAGGGTTCTGATGGTGATTGTTCTGGGGTGTCACAGTGGTCAGGTGTTGTGAGCTTGTCAGCTGGTGGAACCTCATGTGCTTTTAAATGGACTAAAACGGAACCTCAAAGCAGGTGATTCTCCACACAACATCCATCTCTGGGCTTTTAAATGCACGGGAGCAGCACGTCACTTGCTGACTGTGTGTGTACAAGACCCTCTGGTGCTGACTGCGATTGCCCAACCTTTGATCCTGAGCGAGCCCTCCTCCCCTCAGAGGTCCCACATTCCACAGGGCGGTAGAGTGCAGAGATGAAAGAGGAGGGGGTGGAGGTGAAGAAGAAAGTAAAAGACTGGCCAGAGAGATTAAAGTGGAGAGATTAGGTTCCTGCCCCTGAATAGGCTCTAATACATCAATAATTCACTCTGGAGGAGAGGAAGAGGCTCGAACAGTCTGGAATGTAATTTTCACTAGACACAACACACAGACAGAAACCGACGCAGAACCACGACATCCATGGCTGGCTGTCTGCTATCGATGTCGTTCATTATCCACCCTTATCACACACACACACACAGAGATTCCTCAGCAGACCCAATACACACACAAACATAGTTGCATTATCTGTCATAGTGCCACAAGTCATCCATAAGCAGAGAATGTCACCCCCCTCCCTGTAGTAATTTTCTGCTCAGGTGCTAAACATTGATGTCGTTAAAACTGAGCATCCCAGCAACAACTGGGAGTATTGATCAGCTCTGTAACCATAGTGAGAGACAATTCAGGCACCATTTTCAATATGGACACTGAAAGGAAGAGTGAAGCTGTTTTAGTTTGCCAGAGTAATGGTGACAATGTTTTACATTGTTCACTTTTCACTCAGGCATTATTTGAAGTGCCTTTAATCAGTCCGGATGCTGAGGACCCTTTAATGCCAAGGCGTAGAAGACAAAAGCCCCCCGGGGATAATTAAACTATTTACAATTAATAAAAGGGCCCCTCGGGGGTGTGCATTCATCCCCCTGTTCATTTTGGTTCGTGATATATTCCATCAGATGAGGGTGTGAAATGGTACCACTGTATGAAACGGTGGCATTGATGAAGCAACCGCAACACTCGCGCACAAAGTTTAACACAGATCAAAGCCATTCGCAGCTAGAGGCCCCTGTCCCTCTTATTCTGATGGCTCCCCCTTCCCCTCACTCTCAGCCCGAGGGGGCAGGGTGGGGCGAGGGGAAGCATAATTACTCCCCTCCAGGGTGACTTTAATACCCCTTTTTGTGTTTTAATTGCACCCCCCTTTTGATGAACACATGGGATGGGTGGGGGGGGGGAGTCAGCGTGTGCGTGCTTAGCGTGTGTGCGTCCTCGGTCGTGTGGTCACTGTTTGAGGAGGATACTAGGTCAAGCACAGCATACAAACATGTTTGCTCAATAGTATTATTGATTTAGCTGGAATTGTGAGTGACCACTCTACAGCAGAACTTGTAAACAGTGTGTGGCGGCCAGACAGATAAGCACTAAACTGTCCTAGAGCGCAGTCAGTGGAATAATAATCACTGTGTTTGCTTAATATGCTACTATTATGCAGCTAGATGGTAGTAAATGGCTTCCATTTAGAATACGGAGAGAAACAGTTGCTCTTTTGACCGGCCCAACACTACTCTTGTCACAGTGCCGTTAATCTGGCCATCTGCATTGAGAGAAAGCAGTGAAGCGGGGAGGCAGAGAGGGTTGTGCTGGAGGGGAGGGTCAGTGGGCACTAAGGGGGCTTGGAGTTTGTAGCCACAGCGTCTGTCCTTTTTAACCAGGGGGTCCACCGGCAACAAGCAACGACATCAGCCAATGCAATGAGCGACGGGGCCTCTCTGTGCTCATGCACTTTGATCGTTACTCACACATATGGACATTGTCACACCAGCACCCCCCCCCCCCCCGGAACACATCCCAAATGTCACTTGTTGCATTCATTGCTTTCGTGGGGTGAAGCTGGAATTCTCAACCCAAAAAACAAATCACATTGGAGCCATTTTGGCTCGAGGGTGAGTTTTCATTGGCAGATGTGCATTTACCAACCCCAGGGAGCAACCAGAGCTGCGTGGTGTAAAATGGGGTGGATATAACACACCACACACTAGCTGGCTTTGTGAAAGTACCCCAAGTGCAGAGTTGCACATGTATTCATTGCAAAAGCAACAACGTTCTATCTAAGACGCACATTCGGGAGCGAAAATATTTTAACCCGGGTGAGTTCTACTCCACTTCTCCGTTACTCTGAGGAACCCTGGTGATGCAGACAGTTTCAGGCAGGAGGAGATGGTAATGGATAAGCACATCTTGGGTAACTGAACACTTGGTGGGGGGGGTCGCTAGAGCTAGCTACTGCTCCCTCCAGGTTGGTGTGTGGTGATGGATGGGGATGAATGCATATCTCTGTAATAAAGAATGACGGTAAAGAAAGAGGAGGAGGGTGGGAGGGCTGCGCTTCTTACTGGGGTGGAACTATGGGACCTCCTTACACGACACAAACCAGGTCCAGGAGAGATACTTGTGTGGTGTAAAGAGACGTCTCCAACACTACCTCCGGAGGTAGTGCGGGACACATCTACACCACATACTCCCCTCCCGAGTGGAACAGTGTAAAAGACGAGGGTTTTCCCGCACCACACGTCCCCTAAATAATTACCCACATTGTTTTCGTCTGTTAGCCAAATGGAAAATAAAAGGCTTTTTAAAATATCCGTACATTTGTGAATCATTACATTTAATCAAGTTTGCAACACTGTGCAATATGGTTTAGATCAGAAGCTCCTGTATAGTTTGAATTGCTACCCTTATTTTGTTTGCCTATATACTATGGCATTTACATTATGCTAATAGCTGCACTCACACACGAAGCATGAATCACATCCAAAGCTAGTAGGGCGGAAAAGTTGCAAATCCTATGTTGAAGAAAGATAGATCTCACTAGACATATTTTACAAATGTAAATCCACCCTAGGACTGCTGTTGTAAAAAGCTAGGGAGGGAGGGAGGAGAGGCATGCAGACAGTCTGACTGCTTCCCGAGGGGGAGTGTGGCAGGAGACAGAAACAGACATGGACCAGAAACAGACATGGACCAGACCTGTGTGTCTGTCCATCCGTCTGTCCTTAATGAAAAGGGGAAATGTTCAGGAGAGACCTGGCCTCCTCATATTCCTGCCTCTCACTCTTTCGGGCGACGGTGTGTTTGTGATTAGGCATTCTGCAACCCTTCTCTGTGACGGCCTGGTGTGTAGCTCTGGCTGCAGTTTAGTGTCGATACTCATCTCCCGGCCTGGTGTCCTGACTGAATGCTAATAATTGTCTGTAAACATCGCTGGGTTCCCGGGGGAGCCGGGATCAATGTGCACTCAGGATTAGCTCCCAGCACAGCCCAGCGCTTCTGCTGCTGCTGTCCACAATCATCTATATTTATGCACACATCCACCCAGCTCACTTCCCCACTTAGTGTTTTCTCCCTGCCTGCTGCTCATGCCTCTCCATCTCCTCCATGATTTCCCCTGTTGAATCCGGGGCACACGTCACCGGTCGATACATAATCACGAGTTTGGTAGTTGTGTTGTAAGCCGTCGCCGTACTTATCAATCCCGATGCCACTTGTGACTCGACTAACTTCCCTCTGTCCCCCGTTGCTCTTCGTCCTCAGGTTCCTATGGGACGACTATGCGGTGGAGGTGCGGCTGAACGACTACCTGGACATCGTGTGCCCCCACTACCCGCTGGGCGAGGTGGCATCGCAGGATGCTGAGCGCTACGTGCTCTACATGGTGGAGCGGGAGGACTACGACGCTTGCAAGCCTCAGTCCTACGACCAGATGCGCTGGGAGTGCGGCCACCCCTTCGCACCCCACGCCGCCGAGAAGTTCTCCGAGAAGTTCCAGCGTTTCACCCCCTTCACCCTGGGCAAGGAGTTCCGCCAGGGAGAGAACTACTACTATATCTGTAAGTATCTAGCTAGCAGGTAGTCCACCATTTTATTTATCCATGTGAATAAATTCTTTCTAGAGAATTTTGTAAGAGAACTTAAAGGGACAAAGTCAACGTTTGTTAGATTTTTTATCAGACCCCAAAAGTAGTCTAATGTCAAAATGAGAGTGGGGTGAAATGTCACTTAAATCAGGAAAAATGTGATGGAAAAAGCACTGCAGATGATATAGAAGTGTATACTGTAAAGTTTGACCTTATGACCCTTGGCAAAGCATCCAGGCAAACAAGTAGTCATCTTGAAGGCTTATGTTACCATTCAGTGAATGTTGGCGTGCTGTGTTGTTGGCATACTATGTTGTGCATTAGTGCGCACATGCTAGCTAGCAGATAGCCGGTGGCCAGTCACCCAGAGAGAGGCGATGCCGTGACCCTGAGTGTGTTGTAATTAGATGAGCGACGGGACACACTCCGCCTGCTCACAGATTGCTGCAGGCCGCGTGTGTGTCCATGCGTGTATATTCATGTCTGTCTGTGTGTGTGTGTGTGTGTGTGTGTGTGGAGGTGGATTAAGGCCACATGGGAGGATAAGTGCATTAGTTTGTCTGTAATTAACGCTTGTCTTTGTTCCTTCCCCTCTCCAGCCAAACCTCTGCACCACCACGGACAGGAGTGCCTCAGGCTCAGGGTAGACGTCGTAGCTGCTGATGGTAAGTTTCGCTGCCCTAGTGGTTGGGTGGAGAAGTGCACTGTATAGGCTTTTGTCTGCGTCCCATAGTGAACTCCTTTTAACCAGGCCCTGGTCAAGTGCACTATATAGGGAATAGAGTGCCATTTGGAATGTAGCCTTTGTTTGATAATGATGATGATGATGATTTTAGCTCCAGGCTGCAGTAAGGCAGAGGGGATTGATTGTTATTTTTCTCATCCAGGATCTCAAGAGGCCAGGGTTGCAACTGGAAGAGCTGGGGGTGGAGCACACAACGTCTCCAACAGACTGCCTGCAGGTATGTTAATGACCAAACCATGGACCAGTTTTACTCTGTATGGGCCAGTCGTACTTGACCCTAGGACTGAACGTTTGGGAGGGATGATACTTAAAACTATATTTCAGTGGCGATTCTTCATTGATCATGCTTTTCAATCCAGGACTAGGATTAACCTGTGTCTGGGAATCCGGGTGAACATGGACTAATGTATGTTCTATATTTTCTCCATATAGATGACCCAGTGGTAATCCTGCCAGATGTCCAGAAAAGCGTGCGGACAAATTCAGCGGTTTCGACAGCGTCCTTCTCCATCCTCTCATTGATGGTGCCAGTCTTATTATTACTGTCATTACAGTGAGACTCTGAAAGAACTACAGATCCTATAGACTTGGAGGGACTACAATGAAGTTGGTCTGTGGGGAACCACAGACACAAGACAGTTCTCAAAGCCCAAGTGCTGGTCACTGGGAGAGGGCCATTTTTAATGTTGTAAATACAGATGGACACATTCACTAAGTGTGCTGAGTAAGACTTTGGTTGGAGTTTTGTGAGGAGGAGTTTTGTGAGGAGGCATTAAACTATCTCCTTTCTTAAGATGTCAGTATTTCCTGGACAGATTTTGTTCTCTTTAATGTTAGTATTTTTTTTTTTTACACTCCTCCAAAAAACATATTTCATTTTGGTAAAGTGAGGAAGAAAAAAATGAAGAGGAACATAAACTGGAATGGATGAAGAGCAATCACTGAAGACGAAGCTAACGGACTTTCCTATAATGGACAACTGTTTGTATTTAATATGGATTTGTATTAGAAAAAACAGCATTTAGTGCATCGTCTTCTCTAACCTTTTGAGCCAAAGAATACAGCGATCATCTCTTCGGTATCTAACTATTCTACTCCAACCTTGACTATTGTGTACTGTTAATTGTATTGGTATTGAGCGGCACTAAATGTCCAAGTGATTATTTCTCTATGTAGCATCGACGAAAGCAGGGAATGTGTTAGCTACCTATCAATGTTCCTGTGCAGACTCGACCATGTGCTTTCCACAGCACTAACCACACAGCACAACAACACACATGCAACACACTATTCCGTTGTCCAGTCTGACTGAGGCACAGACTGACTGACACCGCAATGCAGACTCATAAAGGGGAGACTACATGGAACGGTGTTGTGTACATTTTGTGAAAAATAAAACATGTATAACAGTTTGCTGCTGAAAGATGAACCTAATATTGTAAGTTTATCAAATGCTATGTTTACTAATGGTGAGCTCTCTCCGAGAAAGGAGTGGGAGAATGAGTGTTTCGGTGAGAAAGTGTGCGAGGGAGAGAGAGAGGTCAAACAAAATGTTGAATCTGCCAAAAGCAAACGTATGTTGTGTGTAGCAGCGGAAGGCGTACCTTCTCTGTTTTTGTCGGATAATGCACTCGTACTGTTTTAGACTAGATCACCCAGACTGATCTATACTAAGCACAACACTCGCCAGAGTGTTTCACTATGTAAC
Organism: Salvelinus alpinus; assembly: GCF_045679555.1. NCBI lineage: Eukaryota > Metazoa > Chordata > Actinopteri > Salmoniformes > Salmonidae > Salvelinus > Salvelinus alpinus. The sequence goes on along the minus strand of NC_092111.1, from coordinate 1,412,235 downwards.
ACTGTTTGTTGCATCTAACCTCTACTTCAATCACTAAAAAGTCAAGTAAAAAAAAAAAAAGGAAGACATTTTGTTCAGACAGTTCTGATTTGATTGGACATAATTTACAATTTGGTTGTACTTTAATGCAGTTCAGCATTTTACAATAAAGGAAGGATCTTGGGAAATACTACTCCGGTGAGATTATAGGATTACACCCATTGAAATCACAAGACACGGCACCGATCTTAGCTTCCAAGCTCAACTAGACTTCACGGGATGGTTTGAACGTCAGACACAACGGTATATGACTAACATTGAGTCGATCCTTTTTGTTCTTAGAAAACGTGTTACTTTATTTTGTACATGTGGTAGTAAAGTGTATTATATGTGTATATATAGAATATTATATAAAGAACCCATTTGATAAATGTGACATTTCCATGTGAAATAAAATATATTTTTGAAAATGAGATCAACATCCTTCCAATGGTTTCTCTTCCCTTTCTCTGACTATCATTTTCCAAATGTTTACCATTTTTCCATGCCCTCTTAAAAATGATCTGATTTCCATTATATTGCAGTTCAACAACAAAAAATCAGTTGATGGCTGTAATAATGGTCACTCATATCAATATTGAGTTAATAAATGGACGTTCATGACAGTTTTTCCCAGGTCAAAGTCTTGGCTCATGACAGGAAAGGATTACAATGGAGACAGAGCTGTGTAAGTCATCATTCCCAATAGGCTTGGCCTTTTTGGCAAGGAGGTCTAAAACTACAGGTGTGATCCTACTCTTGTCTTTATATCTAACGTTTTGTGGACCTCCGCCCATATCTCCCCCTCTCTGCTATCCCATAGTAGTCCTCTCCTCTGTATTTCCATCCATTGTTCTCCTCCCTCTCTCTCTTCCCAGAAGAGCTTTACGGCCGTGACAGTAAAAGCAGCTGTGACACCAAAGTGTGGTGGTGCCACAGCCACTCCCCTGTGTTTTCAAAGTGATTGTCATAAATTAGGCCCGGCAGACGGCTGACCCTTCAGAGAGCCTCAACATAATGGGAGCCTGTTGAGAATTGCTCCTCTGTTGACTCCTGACTCGCTCGTCCACTGCTTTGACATAAGTAAGTGTGAAGAGCAATGAGGAACAAGTGTAAAATCTTTATCACCTGTACTGAATGTAAGGGCAGTCTAGACACTGAATTAGAAAAATCTTATTCAATTGTGTTTTTAGGCCGTAAACATCAAGTGCTAGTGCTGTTAGACATGTAGCCATATATGACACAACCATTTCCTGATACTATGAGCCAATCTCATAGGTCAGGACAAGTAAAGCATGTTATATCAGGAGTCATAGACATAGTTGAACTGACTAAGAGCTGCATGAACAACATAGAAGCAGGACTGATGTCAGAGACACAGTGAGTGGCCCATAATTTGGAGGACAATAGAGTGGGTTTGGCACAGCCAGCACGTCTAGCCCTGAGTTTTTGGACCGAATCAACCAAGCAATCAGCAGGACACAGCATGGGTCGTGGCCAGCAGACGTTAACCCAATAACGGAGTAGGTAGGATACAGGAGTCAGGAGTTTCCAGAGCCGAGGGGGAGGTTATCTAAAGTTATGGTAGTCATGTGTGAGTCCCAAATGGTACCCTATTCCCTTTTTTAGTGCAGTACTTTGGACAAGAGCCTTATGAGCCCTGGTCAAATGTAGTGCACTATATAGGGAATATGGTGCCATTTGGGACACCACCATGTTGTATTATCTGTAACCTGCCTGGGCGGCACTGTGGTTGTGGAAAGCTAGCTAGCATCTCATTACTAGTGTGTGCAGCCAGTGGCTTATTGGAACCGGAACCGTGGGAACACAATAGGCTGACAATTTTGTTACATTACAGACTTATTCTAAAATGTAAAAAAAAGAATTATGGCAAAGCAAAAACAGGTTTTTAGAAATGTTTGCAAATGTTAAAAAAATTATAATGAAATATCACATTTGCATAGTAAGTATTCAGACACTTTACTGAGTACTTTGTTGAAGCAACTATGGCAGCCTCGAGTCTTCTTGGGTATGACACTACAAGCTTGGCACATGTATATTTTGGGAGTTTTTCCCATTCCTCTCTGCAGATCCTATTAAGCGCTGTCAGGTTGAATGGGGAGCATTGCTGCACAGCTATTTTCAGGTCTCTCCAGAGATGTTCAATCATGTTCAAATCCGGTCTCTGGCTGAGCCCCTCAAGGACATTCAGAGATGTTCGATCGGGTTCAAGTCCGGGCTCTCGCTGGGCCACTCAAGGACACTCAGAGACTTCTCCTGACTTCTCCTGCGTTGTCTTGGCTGTGTACTTAGGGTCGTTGTCCTGTTGGAAGATGAACTTTCGCCCCAGTCTGAGGTCTTGGGCACTCTGGAGCAGGTTTTCATCAAGGATCTCTTCTCTGTACTTTTCTCCGTACTTTTCTCCATTCATCTTTCCCTCGATCCTGACTAGTCTCCCAGTCCATGCCGCTGAAAAAAATCCCCACAGCATGATGCTGCCACCACCATGCTTCACCGTAGGGATGGTGCCAGAATTCCTTCAGACGTGACACTTGGCATTCAAGCCAAATAGTTCAATCTTGGTTTCATCAGACCAGAGAATCTTGTTTCTCATGGTCTGAGAGTCTTTAGGTGCATTTTGGCAAACTCCAAGCAGACTGTCATGTGCCTTGTACTGAGGAGTGGCTTCCGTCTTGCCACTCTACCATAAAGACCTGATCGGTTGAGTGCTGCAGAATGGTTGTCCCTCTGGAAGGTTCTCCCATCTCACCAGAGGAACTCTAGAGCTCTGTCAGAGTGACCAAGGCCCTTCTCCCCCGATTGCTCAGTTTGGCCGGGTGGCCAGCTCTAGGAAGAGTCTTGGTGGTTCCAAACTTCTTCCATTTAAGAATGATGGAGGCCACTGTGTTCTTGGAGACCTTCAATGCTGCAGACAATTTTTGGTACCCTTCCCCAGATCTGTGCCTCGCCACAATCCTGTCTCAGAGCTCTAAGGGCAATTATTTCGACCTCATGGCTTGGTTTTTTCTCTAACATGCACTGTCAATAGTGGGACCTTATGTAGACAGGTGTGTGCCTTTCCAAATCATGTCCAATCAATTGAATTTACCACAGGTGGACTCTAATCAAGTTGTAGAAACATCTCAAGGATGATCAATGAAAACAGAATGCACCTGAGCTCAATTTCAAGTCTCATAGCAAAGGGACTGAATACTTATGTAAATAAATTATTTCAGTTTTTTATTTTTAATACATTTGAAAAAAAATTCTAAAAGCCTTTTTGTTTCAACAAGGTCCTGAGTAAAGGTTCTGAATACTTATGTAAATGTGTTATTTCCGTAGTTTTTTTTTACAAATTAGCAAAAATGTGTAAAAGCCTGTTTTTGTTCTGTCATTATGGGGTATTGTGAGTAGATTGATGAGAGAAAAAAAACATCTTAATCAATTTTAGAATAAGATTGTAATGTAACAAAATGTGGAAAAAGTTAAGGGGTTTGAATACTTTCCCGAATGCACTGTATATATCAACATCAAATGAACACAAATATAACGTAGCTCGTCAAAGTGTTACACAGGACATCCCCCTGAGCCATTGCCTAGGCTACTGACTAAAAACAACAAGAGAGAGAGAGTACGTGTCAGGGTCACAGGGGGCTGAGGGGAAGGAAGACACCCTGGTCACTGTCCACAACACAGTCAGGCAGCTCGGCTCAGGCTCTCTCTCCAATCAGGGCACATCCTGACACCCTGCAAATCGGAGCGCGGTCTGGGTGTAGTCTACTGTTCCTGTCAAAATGTCCTGTCACACGCTCCTCTCGCCCATCATGCCTCTGCCAGGGTCATCTACCATGTTTTCCAGCTCAGCTTTCCTGCCCCTGTCTCTTACCCTAGCTTTCTCTCTATCCTTCTCTCTGCCTGACCCACTCCCTCACATCTGTTTTCAGCCAAGTTCATCCCTTTCATCTCTTGGTAAAAAAAATATATATATTTTTCCTCCCCCTACCTCTCTGACTTCGCCATCATCCTATCTTTTCCAAGGTTTTGAGTTTTACTGTGAAATGTGAATTGTGTGGGAGGGGAAAGTTTTTTTTGTATGATAGGAGGATAACCTATACTTTCTCAGGTTTTAAATTCATGTCTGTGTTGATAACTCTACTATTAGTGCTGGCACTTTGTCTTGATCCCTGAAGGACTGGCGAGGACCCAAATGTGACCCTATATTGTTTATGCCTGTTTTTCTGCGCTCCTCTCACAGTGCTGTAAGGGAGACCGTGGTTGGTTGCCACACATTTTACTTGTGTGTATTTCTCAGTACCAGTATATCTTACAAGACTATTTTCAATATTAGGAGAAAGACCAAGGTCTTGGGTTGAATTTTGGGACACTTTTTATCCTCATATCTTATTCCAACATGGAGTTATAAGCCAGTGGTGCTCTGTAGCTCAGTTAGCATGGCGCTTGGCGCTTGCAACATCAAGATGGAGGGTTCAATTCCAGGGACCACCCGTATGTTGCATGGATGACTGTAAGTTGGATAGAAGCGTCTGTTTAATGGCATATATTAGTATTATTATTAGTTATACGCCATCAAACAAACTCTGTCCACTTGTGTCAACCAGCCCCATTGTGGGGTTGGTTGACACAATGTTTGGCCAGTAGCTTATTCCTTTTGTAACAGGAAGTGAAGCAATATAGCATACAGACAGCCAAGCCTTTCTTTGATCGAGCGATACCCTAACAAAATTTGGCATTTTATGCATTGATAATAACATATGACATTTTGAGTAAATGTGTGTATGCGTGTGTTTACATATGCATGTGTGCCGGTGTGGGTATGTGACAGAAAAAATATGTGCGTGAGAGGGAGGCAACGAAGGGAGCTCTTTATAGCACAAGCACAAAAGTGCTTGGGATGTATTGTATACTGGTAGTGGCAATGTTCCCAAACAATATGGTTACAATGGGTTGGATTGTGACAAGGGTATTTCCATGAAAAAGGCCCCATGAGCACTAACATAGGAGCACATCAAAGCTGGTGTATATTTTTCAACCTCGGAATAAGCAAAGGCTTTGATTTCTGGTTAAACAGATAGAAAAGGGGTCTTAGAAAACAGTAGAGTATTAGCTCAGCACAATACAGTACAGTGCAGTAGAGTTCAGTAGGGTCGAGCACACCAGAGTAGAGTACAGTATAATGTACTGTATTGTACTCTTCTGTACTGATGCTCCCTGACATTATACACTGAACAAAAATATGAATGCAACATGTAAAGTGCTGGTCCCATGTTTCATGAGCTGAAATAAAAGTTCCCAGAAATGTTCCATACGAACAAAAACATTATTTCTCTCAAGTTTTTTGCACACATTTGTTTGCATCCTTGTTAGTGAGCATTTTATCCTTTGTCAAGATAATCCATCCACCAGACAGGTGTGGCATATCAATAAGCTGAATAAACAGCACGATCATTACACAGGTACACCTTGTGCTGGGGAAAATAAAGGCCACTCTAAAACGTGCAGTTTTGTCCAACAACACAATGCCACAGATGTCTCAAGTTTTAAGGGAGCGTGAAATTGACATGCTGACTGCAGGAATGTCCACCAAAAACTTACTCTGACCTAGTCATGTGAAAGGACCTATGCCCTACCAGGCCCACCCAGGACCTATGCCCTACCAGGCCCACCCAGGACCTATGCCTTACCAGGCCCACCCATGCCCACCCAGGACCTATGCCCTACCAGGCCCACCCATGCCCACCCAGGACCTATGCCCTACCAGACCCACCCATGGCTGCACCTCTGCCCAGTCATGTGAAATCCATAGATTAGGGCCTAATTTACTTATTTCAATTGACTGATTTCAAATATAAACAGGAGAGATTATTTCACCAAAAATATTAATGCTCCTTGAGTTTTAGCAGAGTGATGAAAAATAGCAAACAGCTAACTGCTCTTATGTCTCCTCATGAGTAGGGCAGCTCAAGCAAAGCCATTGCTATGGTTACTCACAGACTCAAAGCTGCCATGAGCAGGGATTGGTGACAGACAAAGAGGAGCAGCTAATGGATTGACTAACAGAGAAAGTTATTTCTGATTTCGGGTTTTTCACAGGGCCTGGCTTTAAATTTGGCAGAAGCAATCGGGCCTAAGTAGGGTAGGGCCTGAATGTCTCGGTCATGGGTAGGAGCTTACAATTCACATGCAGGGCTCTAACTCTGATATGCTGCGCTCTACTTTGCTGTCCAAACCTGAGAAACATAGACATCTATGATTGATACAGATTTGGTCCAGTCTTGTTTGGAGGGAGGAGCTCATTAGCATATTAGCCAGTGTGTAGAACAATACCCAAACATGCAAAGGAGGATTCTACATGTTTCTACCTTGTGTACCTATTGAGGATACATCACCATGAAGAGATTGAGATGCATAATTATGCATTTCTGTATAGTACAGATCAGGGACCCGTGATGTCATTCTGTTACTATCGTTCTACCAAGGAATTCCCCACAACCAACCCCCAAATTTTTTATAATGGAGTTAATTGTGACAACCAATCACAACCCCCATCCCCCGCACCCCCCCCCCCCCCCCCCCCCCCAATGCTAATTGAGATGCTAGTTACCACATGGCTTGACCTAGGAACTCTGAAATAGGTTTTAAATATAGCTCTCCATTTCCTCTTTTCAACAAACATAATTGTTCATAGATACTCCCAAAATCCTAACAATTACAAAGAAAATAATAATATAATAAAATCACATGAAAAACCTAAATTCTCCTGACCTCAATGAATTGACCAGGTGGATGAGTTTTTTCAAAGAATTCACACATTTTAACCTTAAAATGATTACAAAGCACCATTTGGATTGGGAGTAATTTGCACTGTGACAACCAACCCCGTGACAACCAACCCGGTCTCCCCTACGCCTCGTCAGCTCAGCTTGCAGAGGGAGCAACGAAAAACAGGGAGTACATTCTGTGTGCACAAGTCATCTCTTTCTCTCACTGCCTCCCTGTCTGTCAGATCCTCTCATGCCAAAACCAGACATCTCATGAAATTGTTAGTTGATATTTCAAAACGCCAGCTAAAATTCGACAGAAAAAAACCCACAAAACCACTAGGCAGTGACTGCAACAAAAATCATTCTTAAGTAACACTTGGCCTGTTTTTCTGTGAGAGGACTCAGATGAGTTTGACTTACACAGAACTTTGTGTTACAAAACAAATGAATAATTCAAAATGAATCATCCTTTTACTGGCAATGTAGAAACAATGGTGCGTCAACTCTAGTAAATCTATCAAACATATGTCATTTAGCAGACGCTTTTATCCAAAGCAACTTAGTCATGCCTGAGTACATTCTACATATGGGTGGTCCCAGGAACCGAACCTACTATCCTGGAATTGCAAGCGCCAAAGCTGCGCCGCGCTCTTCCGACTGCGCCACAAAGGACCCAAAGGACCATTTTTCATACAAACATCTATTCAGCACATTTGTTCAAGGTTACTCATGAGGTGATGTTGACAGCTCATGGTTCCGAGAACGGGGAGTATTTGATAGTTGTGAGGGTTAGCGACTAGATAGATACATTATCTGCTTTCGTGGTATCAGATAATGACTACACCTACTCGTGACACAGTTTCATACAATTCCACAGGAAATCATATAAAAAAGGATGGAACTGTTTTGATCGAATCGGTTGAATGTTCTATACCAAGGGTGGAATCTGTTGACTATTCCATACAAATATCCTTCTCATATGCTTGTCCGTGGACACTCATTTCCACAGAAAAAGCAATATGTTTTTATATCCGATTTCGTTACAAACACTCCCAACTACACTGTTAAAATGATTGCTTTGTAACACTAAAGTTAGTGGCAACTGAGCGTAGGCCTATACCACATTGTCCTCTTTTAGGACCAGGAGCTATTGCCCTGGAGGGCAAAGGTTTATTCATAACATCAGCATCACCTCGTAAATGACCTTGAATGAATGAACATACTCTGTACAACGCAACCCCGACACGTAGTTTCCACCTGAGAAAAGATACGGATGGAAGCTGTTTCACTTGTCTTTCTCGGCCACAGGGCTCACTTGACAAAGAGATGTCAGTCTCAAGTTCTTCAGCAGTGAGAAGACATTTAGACTGATTCTCAGATGAATTAACTTATGTCAATGTCACACTACCCGAAGAACAAATCATGATACGTTTTCATTTGAGCTCCGTTACATTTTATTCTCTGGCGTATTACTTTTCACCGAGACATAATGCTTGGGCCCAGAAGGCATACAAAATGTTTTCTCAGGGTCTATCGTGACTGCCTCTCTTACAAAAGTCACATTGGGTTAGTTGAAATGCAATGGTAGCATTACACCGCCTTTTGCCGTGTGAATCGTAACTCTTCTCTAAGCCTCGTCAGTGGGCCGGCCGGAAGAGATTTTGCATTATTATGCGATCATTATTATGGATTTTACTCTGCGTTTCAAGTTACAGTACTGTATTAAATCAAAAGCTTCCCTCTTGTGAGTAGTCTTTTGCCCAACGCATAGCAATAACACTAATGGTAATCCTCTCACGTGCATTGTAAACAAAATGCGAGGAGATTTAACAAAGAGCTATACCAATGGAAAGGTTATTACTAATGGGAGAGCTTTGTGTATTACTAGTTGTAGGCTACATTAGATTGCAGATTTATCGCTAAAACATAAACATACTCAAACTGTGTTGAAGGCAATGTCACTTTTGGAGATTTGGGATTAAAACTGAAATCTAAGAAAGTTATTTAAGTCTAGAGTTCTGTTAGACTTTGCCCATTTCTGTTTGTCTGATGCAAAACATTGACAAGGTTATTTTTATGTATTAGGCCAATGTTAACTACAACACTATTTGTGTTAGAGGCTAACGATCAAAGTTGGAGATAAAGACAAACAGATGAAGTCAGATTTACGCATGCAGGTGATTAGTGGAAAGTGCAAATCTGCTGGACTAAAGAGTTCTGCCTTTTCTGTACAGGTTCTTTTTCATCATTGAGTCAATCAGCGCTCACTGTCAACAGCTTGCAACAGATCCATGGGGGGTGGCAAGGCAGAGCTTGATCCCACGCCAATCAGGCACATGGAACGCATTTGTTTGCATTCGTTATATGAGTTGGTTTTTTACGCCCTTTAATGATGCCTTTGCCCAGACTGTGCTCTATTTGTGCCCAGCAGGGGTCACTGAAAATGAGCAAAGGCAGCCATTTTAGCCTGACGAGAGAAAGAGACATCAGATCAGTTCTGAGCAAAATATTTTCTCCTATATATTTCAGCTGAAACCGATTCAAAAAGGGAAACAGTATGTATTTTTATGTTGCCAAACAAATACCTTTTAAGACTATCCATAGAACAGTAGAGAGCATTCATTATGTGGTTGAAGTTAAGAAGCTCCTAAGCCGAGGCCATATGTTGAGATATTCATCAAACACACACACACACACACACACACACACACACACACACACACACACACACACACACACACACACACACACACACACACACACACACACACACACACACACACACACACACACACACACACACACACACACACACACACACACACACACACACACACACACACACAATGAGCGCTTTGGGAAAAAACTGCCAGTCTTTATTAAGTCGCAATTGCCTCAGGACACAAGTCGGAAACATTACAATGGAATGTGCCCTTTTTGAACACAAAAACTGGCCGATGCGATCAACAGCTGAATCTCCAGACGTACTACTCAATTAGCTAGACAGTACGCAATTGTTGGACATTCCTGGGACAGAAACTAGTCCCGTTCTGTACCAGCATGACCCTTGAGTTTCATTAGTAGGCTTTTCAAAATGAACTACACTTGGCCACAGAACTGTGCTTTATGTTATAGACATTCCTAAAGGGTCTTGTCTATTTCCTTAACAGTGCACAAGTGCCCTTTATAGGGTTATCGTAATAGTACAAGCACGAGTGATGTAATAGTACAAGCATTTCATGCGTTTGCTCTGTTTCACTTGATGTTATTGGTTGAAACCAAACAAATGTAAGCAGCAGTCTGTTCATTTGTAACCAGTGGCATCAGAACATACACTACCGTTCAAAAGTTTTGGGGTCACTTAGAAATGTCCTTGTTTTTGAAAGAAAAGCACATTTTTTATCAATTAAAATAACATCAACTTGATTAGAAATACAGCGTAGACATTGTTAATGTAAATGACTATTGTAGCAGGAAACGGCAGATTTTTAATGGAATATCTACATAGGCGTACAGAGGCCCATTATCAGCAACCATCACTCCTGTGTTCCAACCATCACTAGTTGTGTTAGCTAATCCAAGTTTATCATTTTAAAATGATAATTGATCATTAGAAAACCCTTTTGCAATTATGTTAGCACAGCTGAAAACTGTTGTTCTGATTAAAGAAGCAATAAAACTGGCCTTCTTTAGACTAGTTGAGAATCTGGAGCATCAGCATTTGTGGATTCGATTACAGGCTCAAAATGGCCAGAAACAAAGATCCTTCTTCTGAAACTCGTCAGTCTATTGTACAACTCTATGTACTACTCCCTTCACAGAACAGTGCAAACTGGCTCTAACCAGAATAAAAAGAGGAGTGGGAGGCCCCGGTGCACAACTGAGCAAGAGGACAAGTACATTAGAGTGTCTAGTTTGAGAAACAGACGCCTCACAAGTCCTCAACTGGCAGCTTTATTAAATAGTACCCGCAAAACACCAGTCTCAACGTCAACAGTGAAGAGGCGACTCCGGGATGCTGACCTTCTAGGCAGAGTTCCTCTGTCCAGTGTCTGTGTTCTTTTGGCCATCTTAATCTTTTCTTTTTTTGGGCCAATCTGAGATATGGCTTTTTCTTTGCAACTCTGCCTAGAAGGCCAGCATCCCGGAGTCATCTCTTCACTGTTCACTCTTCACTCTTCTTCAAATCAGCCGTTTCCAGCTACAATAGTCATTTACAACATTAACTATGTCTACACTGTATTTCGGATCAATTTGATGTTATTTTAAAGGACAAAAAATTTGCTTTTCTTTCAAAAACAAGGACATTTCTAAGTGACCCCAAACTTTTGAACGGTAGTGTACGTGACCAACTTGCAAACACGATAGGGATGGGAATCTTTGCTAACACAGTATTGATTTATTTTCAGAAAACATATCTGCTGGGGGACCTGATTTGAGGGCTATGTGTTACTGTTTTTTTGTAAGATGCACTGTCGAAATGGCTACTGGATAGTGCTGTCAGATATGGATGATGGATGAGTCTTCCGTGTGACTAGGCATCAGTATAGGGTGAATATTGAATACAGAATAGGGACTACAGCATCCAATGATGTATGTAACTCAGGAAGAACCTATTTGATTTTTAAGACTTTATCCACTCCACTCTATGGACATTGGGAACTGTAGGAAATAAAATTTAAAAAACATGGTCCATGATAAGAACTTTGCGTTGTGTATGTGTCCAAATCTGTCTTTGTGGTGTCTATAACAGTCTCTCTAAGAGTCTCTATAGTCTCTACTTTTCACATCTTCAAACCTTTTTTTCTTAGTTCCTACTTGGCCTCCTTTATCTGAGCCTGTAGTTCTTTGGATGCCTCCTCGCAGCCGTTGAAGGTGGCTACCTCGTAGCAGCCGAACACTAGCAGCAGATACAACGGCATGGGCCCGGCCACCTCCCTGTAGGCCTCTGGGAGCCTCATGTCTAGAAGGTCAAAAGTCACGAGAGCCAATGCGGCACTTATTACCGAGATGCCTAACACCCACTCCACGAGCTTGGTCATGTAGACCAGGATGATGGGGAAACTTCAGGGCTCGGGTGCTTTCTCCGATGATGTAGTTTCAGCAGACGAAGAGGCGAATCGAGAAGGCTCACTCTCGCCAAATTCTGTTCAGTATAAACCCAATGCATTTCTTAGGGTAATAATATGCAGACCTAAGCTTGTCGCCTGCCTTCCCGCCTTTGGGACAAAGATCCCATTGTTAGGGCAGAGACATGAGCATCTTGTCATTATATACAGATCTCTGGTTTCAGCCTCTTGCGATTGGAAAAGAAAGTTGGCGGGTCCACAGTGCACTGTTAAGATGTTGGATTGCCTTAAAGGAAATTGATGTTTCGCCAAAACGATATAATTACTCCTGTCTAAATAAAATCATTCAAAATAGAATAGAACAGTCTTATCCATTTGTTTATTGAAGTCCATGTGTATTCAAAATTATATGAATTCTCCAAAGTTCTTTAGCCTATCACTCAATGTTTAATTTAGGCCTATCCAAACACAAAATAGTCCTTCAACTTGTAAGCATTGCAATTTAGGCTATCATTTTGGGTACTGGTGTCTTGCGGAATAATTTTAGAATTCTATTTGTTTTTAATAACTGTTTTTATTATAGGGCTCCCTTTAAAGAAAGGCCCTAGCTCACAGGCCTCTAAATATATCCTCTAAATAAATGTTAAACAAAATAGTTGAAGAAGCACTTGCAGTGGCTGACAGGGAAAACAGATCTGGCAATAAGAAAAGGCTATAAATAGCCTTGACCATTTATGACCCCTTGGCTATTTCACTCAGGACAGGTTATAGCCAATACTTAATCAATATTCTGTTATGTCTCGTTTATTGATATGGATAGAGCCTCTGCGTGATGGGTTGTGCAACGCCCCACATGGCTATACAAATCAATTATGCAATTATATGTCCATTAAATAACACACAACAACATGGCGTATTTCAATAGCTGAATAGGCCTAGCCTAAATCATATTTACTTTCTATTTTGCAGCTCAGATGGTGTTTCTAGACAAGGCTCTTCTGTGTCTTTATCATTCTCACACAAGTAATTTGCTGAAGGCCCAAGACTATACACCTCCTACACACTCCTCCCTTCATATAGGCAGAAACTCAAACAGGAAGTACCAGAGGTGGGACCAAGTCATTGTTTTACAAGAAACAAGTAAGTCTCAAGTCTTAGCACTCAAATCCCAAGTCAAGTCCAAGTCAAGACAGGCAAGTCCGAGTCAAGTCTCAAGTCAAGACCGTCAAGTATCAAGTCAAGTCTCAAGTCCTAAACTTTGAGTTTTGAGTCCTAAACAAGTCATAATGTGCTCTTCACCAAATGTAATACCATTTCATATTTTTAACAAGAGTAATAGTTAGTATATTACATTTACGCAAATCATGAATGCTTTTAAAAATATCTATATATTTATTACTTTCCAAATAAACGTTATATTTCCATGTAAATACATGGGTAGCCATGAGAAAGACCCCCTCCCCCCCAATAGTGATTGACTATCGAGGATCGATAGCGCAATCGGGGGATGTAGGCTTGTACCCAATCGCCCAACCTTAACACACACACACTCTGTGTGGTTACAGTAGGCTAACGTATGTCAATGGTTGTAAGAACAGCAGTAACGTCAGGCAGGGTTTAGGCTACCAACTGCCTAGCCAGTTGTAGCTCAATCTTGGGTGCAATGATCACGTTCCTGCACTGACTGACTGTGTGGAGGCTCATTGATTTAACGTAACGTTAGCCTGCATGGTACACTAGTAAAGTTATAAATTATAGCTGCCGGCTATATTAGCCATGATTTACCGTTCTTTGTGCAGCTTCAAATGTCGAACAAAGTTGGAAATATTTGCACCTTCGTCTGGAATTTTCTTCCCGCATGTTTTGCAAGTTGCAATCTGTTTTTTGTTGACACAGCCTCGTCCGTAAAGCCGAAAATAATAATTTTGGGTATCATCTTTCCAAGGGCTCCATCTGAATTCACCCGCCGACGTTCCTCTGCACTGCCACGCACAACTTTTTCTCAGCTGGCACAATTTGATTGGCTGCTGTCCGATTCAAACTGCAATCCGTTAAATGAAGAGTTGATGCGCTGCACACTTTTTTTAATAGCATAATTTTTAATATTTGGGCTTGGGGAGGGTATCAAGTCAGGTCGAGTCAAAAGGCTCAAGTCCAAGTTAAGTCACGATTCATTGGTGTTAACGTCAAAGTCGAGTTGCAAGTCATCATATTTGTGACTCGAGTCTGACGTGAGTCCAAGTCATGTGACTCGAGTCCACACCTCTGGGAAGTACCCGTGCTAAGGACTATTCAACGCTGGTCTGACCAATCGGAATCCCCGCTTCAACATTGTTTTGATCACGCGGACTGGGATATGTTCCGGGTAGCCTCAGAGAATAATATTGACGTATACGCTGATTCGGTGAGGGAGTTTATAAGGAAGTGTATAGAAGATGTTGTACCCACTGTGACTATTAAAACCTACCATAACCAGACACCGTGGATAGATGGCGGCGTTAGCGCAAAACTGAAAGCGCGAACCATGGAAAGGTGACTGGGAATATGCCTGAATACAAACAGTGTACTTATTCCCCCCGCAAGGAAATCAAACAAGCAAAATGTCAGTATAGAGACAAAGTGGAGTCGCAATTCAGCAGTTCAGACACGAGACGTATGTGGCAAGGTCTACACACAATAACGGACTACAAAAGGAAAACCAGCCACGTCACGGACACCGACGTCTTGTTTCCAGACAAACTAAACACCTTCTTTGCCCGCTTTGAGGATAATACAGTGCCACCGATGCGGCCCGCTACCGAGGACTGTGGGCTCTCCTTCTACGTGGCTGAAGTGAGTAAGACATTTAAACGTGTTAACCCTCGCAAGGCTGCCGGCCCAGACAGCATCCCTAGCCGCGTCTTCAAAGCAAGCGCAGACCAGCTGGCGTGTGTGTTTACGGACATATTCAATCTCTCCCTATCCCAGTGTGCTGTCCCCATATGCCTCAAGATGGCCACCATTGTTCCTGTACCAAAGAATGCAATGGTAACTGAACTAAATTACTATCAAACCGTAGCACACACTGCTGTCATCATGAAGTGCTTTGAGAGACTAGTCAAGGAACATATCACTTCCACCTTACCTGTCACCCTAGACCCACTTCAATTTGCTTACCGCCCCAATAGGTCCACAGATGATGCAATCGCCACTGCCATATCCCATTTGGACAAGAGGAACACCTATGGAAGAATGCTGTTCAATGACCATAGCTCAGTATTCAATACCATAGTACCCTTCAAACTCATCATTAGGCTTGAGGCCCTGGGTTTCAACCCTGCCCTGTGCAATTGGGTCCTGGACTTCCTGACGGGCCACCCCCAGGTGGTGAAGGTAGGAAACAACATCTCCATTTCGCTGATCCTCAACACTCAATCTATAATCATGCCCCCACAAGGGTGCGTGCTCAGCCCCCTCCTGTACTCCCTGTTCACCCATGCCTGCGTGGCCGTGCACGCCTCCAACTCAATCATCAAGTTTGCAGATGACACAACAATAGTAGGCTTGATTACCAACAACAACGAGACAGCCTACAGGGAGAAGGGGAGGGTTCTCGGATTGAGGTGTTTTGCAAACAACCTTTCACTCAATGTCAACAAAACAAGGAGATGATCATGGACTTCAGGAAACAGCAGAAGGAGCACCCCCCTATCCACATTGACGGGACAGCAGTGGAGAAGGAGGAAAGTTGTAAGTTCCTCGGCGTACACATCTCGGACAAACTGAAATGGTCCACCCACACAAACAGTGTGGTGAAGAAGGTGCAACAGCGCCTCTTCAATCTCAGGAGGCTGAAGAAATTTGGCTTGTCACATAAAAACCTTACAAACTTTTACAGATGCACAATTGAGAGCATCCTGTCGGGTTGTATCACCGCCTGGTACAGCAACTGCACCGCCCACAACCGCAGGGCTCTGCAGAGGGTGGTGCGGTCTGAACAACGCATCACTGGGGGCAAACTACCTGCCCTCCAGTACAAATACAGCATCCAATGTCACAGGAAGGTCAAAAATATAATGAAGGATAACAACCCCCCAAGCCACTGCCTGTTCACCCCGCTACCATCCAGAAGGCGCGGTCAGTACAGGTGCATCAAAGCTGGGACCGAAAGACTGAAAAACAGCTTATATCTCAAGGCCATCAGACTGTTAAACATCCATCACTAACACAGAGAGGCTACATACAAACTTGAAATCATTGGCCACTTTAATAAATGGATCGCTAGTCACTTTAATAATGCCACTTTAATAATGTTTACATATCTTGCATTACTCATCTCATGTTTATACTGTATTTTATACCATCTATTGCATCTTGCATATGCTGCTCAGTCATTGCTCATCCATATATTTATATTTATATATTCTTATTCCATTCCTTTACTTACTTTGTGTATTAGATAGTTGTTGGGGAATTGTTAGATTACTTGTTAGGTGTTTCTGCACTGTCAGAACTAGAAGCCCAAGTATTTCGCTACACTCGCAATAACATCTGCTGACCATGTGTATGTGACCAATAAAATTTTATTTTATTTTATTTATACTACGTAATCTACTGGTATAACATCGTTATTGAATGCAGTTCTAAAACAAGCTCTAGACTTTTATTTTGGAAATTAAACTGGAAGCTGCAAAGCATCTCTAATGTCTTGACTATAGTTGTTAGGGTTAGGGTTAGGGTTAGGTTCATGTCCTTTGCAAATGCCACATTTCTGACAAAAGTTTGTATGCACAAAACAGATAAGTAACCGGGTAAAGGGAGACGTAAAGTAGTAATTGAACGTGTACATGTTCATTCATAGTCGTAACATAGGATTTGAATGTTTATAGATCTATTTTAATGATTAAATTTCATGCATGGCTTTTCTTACCATCCTAACAATTTACACATGGATCTTCTTATGATCCTAACGATACGTACGTTCAACCTTTTGGCAGGTGTCTGGCTCCATAAGCGCATCGATTCTGCCTGTACTGATCGGTTGAAGAGAGGAGCATCGCAGAAGAGGTGACTCCATCTGACTTGAGACTGTGGCCGTGTTCGAGAGCATCAACACGACTGCAGGCGACTACCGACTGACTGATCTACAAATCACCTTGCATCATAAATAACGACTCATTATTATTTGTAGATCAGTCAGTCAGTCACCATTTACCCATGATACATTGATCTTCTCCAACACAGCCAATTGCCGCGTTCACGTGTTAGTAGGAAATGTCCGACTTGCTAACTGCTTGCAGCTAATCACGTGCCGCATTCAACGAATTAACAAATCACATTATTGCATTGAATATCCGAGATTCCTAGTTCCGACTAGCACATGAACGCGGCAAATGCCCAGGGCTAGGCTATTCCTTGCCAATACTACAAATGAGATCGTGTGCTACCCTAGCTCGTTGCCAACAGGTGAATTCATTCACAAATCTGTCGCTGTAGAAACGGGCAACATCAAATCAAATCAAGTTTATTTTATATAGCCCTTGGTACATCAGCTAATATCTCGAAGTGCTGTACAGAAACCCAGCCTAAAACCCCAAACAGCAAGCAATGCAGGTGTAGAAGCACGGTGACTAGGAAAAACTCCCTAGAAAGGCCAAAACCTAGGAAGAAACCTAGAGAGGAACCAGGCTATGAGGGGTGGCCAGTCCTCTTCTGGCTGTGCCGGGTGGAGATTATAACAGAACTATGCCAAGATGTTCAAAATGTTCATAAGTGACAAGCATGGTCAAATAATAATCATGAATAATTTTCAGTTGGCTTTTCATAGCCGATCATTAAGAGTTGAAAACAGCAGGTCTGGGACAGGTGGCGGTTCCATAACCGCAGGCAGAACAGTTGAAACTGGAACAGCAGCAAGGCCAGGTGGACTGGGGACAGCAAGGAGTCATCATGCCCGGTAGTCCTGACGTATGGTCCTAGGGCTCAGGTCCTCCGAGAGAGAGAAAGAAAGAGAGAAGGAGAGAATTAGAGAGAGCCAAGATTTTCAAAATGTTCATAAATGACAAGCATGGTCAAATAATAATCAGGAATAAATGTCAGTTGGCTTTTCATAGCCGATCATTAAGAGTTGAACACAGCAGGTCTGGGACAGGTAGGGGTTCCATAACCGCAGGCAGAACAGTTGAAACTGGAATAGCAGCAAGGCCAGGCGGACTGGGGACAGCAAGGAGTCATCATGCCCGGTAGTCCTGACGTATGGTCCTAGGGCTCCGGTCCTCCGAGAGAGAGAAAGAAAGAGAGAAGGAGAGAATTAGAGAGAGCCAAGATTTTCAAAATGTTCATAAATGACAAGCATGGTCAAATAATAATCAAGAATAAAAGTCAGTTGGCTTTTCATAGCCGATCATTAAGAGTTGAAAGCAGCAGGTCTGGGACAGGTAGGGGTTCCATAACCGCAGGCAGAACAGTTGAAACTGGAACAGCAGCAAGGCCAGGTGGACTGGGCACAGCAAGGAGTCATCATGCCCGGTTTGCCGTGACGTATGGTCCTAGGGCTCAGGTCCTCCGAGAGAGAGAAAGAAAGAGAGAACGAGAGAATTAGAGAGAGCATACTTAAATTCACACAGGACACTGGATAAGATAGGAGAAGTACTCCAGGTATAACCAACTGACCCTAGCACCCCGACACATAAACTACTGCAGCATAAATACTGGAGGCTGAGACAGGAGGGGTCAGGAGACAATGTGGCCCCATCCGATGATACCCCCGGACAGGGCCAAACAGGAAGGATATAACCCCACCCACTTTGCCAAAGCACAGCCCCCGCACCACTAGAGGGATATCTTCAACCACCAACTTACAATCCTGAGACAAGGCCGAGTATAGCCCACAAAGATCTCCACCACAGCACAAACCAAGGGGGGGCGCCAACCCAGACAGGAAGATCACGTCAGTAACTCAACCCACTCAAGTGACGCACCCCTCCTAGGGACGGCATGAAAGAGCACCAGTAAGCCAGTGACTCAGCCCCTGTAATAGGGTTAGAGGCAGAGAATCCCAGTGGAGAGAGGGGAACCGGCCAGGCAGAGACAGCAAGGGCGGTTCATTGCTCCAGAGCCTTTCCGTTCACCTTCACACTCCTGGGCCAGACTACACTCAATCATATGACCTACTGAAGAGATAAGTCTTCAGTAAAGACTTAAAGGTTGAGACCGAGTCTGCATCTCTCACATGGGTAGGCAGACTGTTCCATAAAAATGGAGATCTATAGGAGAAAGCCCTGCCTCCCGCTGTTTGCTTAGAAATTCTAGGGACAATTAGGAGGCCTGCGTCTTGTGACCGTAGCGTACGTATAGGTATGTACGGCAGGACCAACTCGGAAAGATAGGTAGGAGCAAGCCCATGTAACGCTTTATAGGTTAACAGTAAAACCTTGAAATCAGCCCTTGCCTTAACAGGAAGCCAGTGTAGGGAAGCTAGCACTGGAGTAATATGATCTAATTTCTTGGTTCTAGTCAGGATTCTAGCAGCCGTATTTAGCACTAACTGAAGTTTATTTAGTGCTATATCCGGGTAGCCGGAAAGTAGAGCATTGCAGTAGTCTAACCTAGAAGTAACAAATGCATGGATTAATTTTTCTGCATCATTTTTGGACAGAAAATCTCTGATTTTTGCAATGTTACGTAGATGGAAAAAAGATGTCCTTGAAACAGTCTTGATATGTTCGTCAAAAGAGAGATCAGGGTCAAGAGTAACGCCGAGGTCCTTCACAGTTTTATTTGAGACGACTTTACAACCATCAAGATTAATTGTCAGATTTAACAGAAGATCTCTTTGTTTCTTGGGACCTAGAACAAGCATCTCTGTTTTGTCCGAGTTTAAAAGTAGAAAGTTTTCAGCCATCCACTTCCTTATGTCTGAAACACAGGCTTCTAGCGAGGGCAATTTTGGGGCTTCACCATGTTTCATTGAAATGTACAGCTGTGTGTCATCCGCATAGCAGTGAAAGTTAACATTATGTTTTCGAATAACATCCCCAAGAGGTAAAATATATAGTGAAAACAATAGTGGTCCTAAAACGGAACCTTGAGGAACACCGAAATGTACAGTTGATTTGTCAGAGGACAAACCATTCACAGAGACAAACTGATATCTTTCCGACAGATAAGATCTAAACCAGGCCAGAACTTGTCCGTGTAGACCAATTTGGGTTTCCAGTCTCTCCAAAAGAATGTGGTGATCGATGGTGTCAAAGGCAGCACTAAGGTCTAGTAGCACAAGGACAGATGCAGAGCCTCGGTCTGACGCCATTAAAAGGTCATTTACCACCTTCACAAGTGCAGTCTCAGTGCTATGATGGGGTCTAAAACCAGACTGAAGTATTTCGTATACATTGTTTGTCTTCAGGAAGGCAGTGAGTTGCTGCGCAACAGCTTTTTCAAAAATTGTTGAGAGGAATGGAAGATTCGATATATATTTTCCGGGTCAAGGTTTGGCTTTTTCAAGAGAGGCTTTATTACTGCCACTTTTAGTGAGTTTTGGTACACATCCGGTGGATAGAGAGCCGTTTATTATGTTCAACATAGGAGGGCCAAGCACAGGAAGCAGCTCTTTCAGTAGTTTAGTAGGAATAGGATCCAGTATGCAGCTTGAAGGTTTAGAGGCCATGATTATTTTCCTCATTGTGTCAAGAGATATAGTACTAAAACACTTAAGTGTCTCTCCCGATCCCAGGCCCTGGCAGAGCTGTGCAGATCCAGGACAGCTAAGCCCTGGAGGAATACGCAGATTTAAAGAGGAGTCCGTAATTTGCTTTCTATTGATCATGATCTTTTCCTCAAAGAAGTTCATGAATTTATTAATGCTGAAGTGAAAGCCATCCTCTCTTGGGGAATGCTGCTTTTTAGTTAGCTTTGCAACAGTATCAAAAATAAATTTTGGATTGTTCTTATTTTCCTCAATTAAGTTGGAAAAGTAGGATGATCGAGCAGCAGTGAGGGCTCTTCGGTACTGCACGGTACTGTCTTTCCAAGCTAGTCGGAAGACTTCCAGTTTGGTG
Source organism: Salvelinus alpinus (assembly GCF_045679555.1). Taxonomy (NCBI): domain Eukaryota; kingdom Metazoa; phylum Chordata; class Actinopteri; order Salmoniformes; family Salmonidae; genus Salvelinus; species Salvelinus alpinus. The sequence continues at coordinate 1,391,328 of NC_092111.1, read as the reverse complement.
TGGTGCCATTTCCGTTCCAATTTTCTGGAAGCTTGCTTCTGTATACCAGGGAGCTAGTTTCTTATGACAAATGTTTTTCGTTTTTAGGGGTGCAACTGCATCTAGGGTATTGCGCAAGTTTAAATTGAGTTCCTCAGTTAGGTGGTTAACTGATTTTTGTCCTCTGACGTCCTTGTGTAGGCAGAAGGAGTCTGGAAGGGCATCAAGGAATTTTTGTGTTGTCTGAGAATTTATAGCACGACTTTTGATGCTCCTTGGTTGGGGTCTGAGCAGATTATTTGTTGCGATTGCAAACGTAATAAAATGGTGGTCCGACAGTCCAGGATTATGAGGAACAACATTAAGATCTACAACATTTATTCCATGGGACAAAACTAGGTCCAGAGTATGACTGTGGCAGTGAGTAGGTCCAGAGACATGTTGGACAAAACCCACTGAGTCGATGATGGCTCCGAAAGCCTTTTGGAGTGGGTCTCTTGACTTCTCCATATGAATATTAAAATCACCAAAAATTAGAATATGATCTGCTGTCACTACAAGGTCTGATAGGAATTCAGGGAACTCAGAGAGGAACGCTGTATATGGCCCAGGAGGCCTGTAAACAGTAGCTATAAAAAGTGATTGAGTAGGCTGCATAGATTTCATGACTAGAAGCTCAAAAGACGAAAACGTCATTTTTTTTTTTGTAAATTGAAATTTGCTATCGTAAATGTTAGCAACACCTCCGCCTTTGCGGGATGCACGGGGGATATGGTCACTAGTGTAACCAGGAGGTGAGGCCTCATTTAATTAACACAGTAAATTCATCAGGCTTAAGCCATGTTTCAGTCAGGCCAATCACATCAAGATTATGATCAGTGATTAGTTCATTGACTATAACTGCCTTTGAAGTGAGGGATCTAACATTAAGTAACCCTATGTTGAGATGTGAGGTATCACGATCTCTTTCAATAATGGCAGGAATGGAGGAGGTCTTTATCCTAATGAGATTGCTAAGGCGAACACCGCCATGTTTAGTTTTGCCCAACCTAGGTCGAGGCACAGACACAGTCTCAATGGGGAAGGCTGAGCTGACTACACTGACTGTGCTATTGGCAGACTCCACTAAGCTGGCAGGTTGGCTAACAGCCTGCTGCCTGGCCTGCACCCTATTTCATTGTGGAGCTAGAGGAGTTAGAGCCCTATCTATGTTAGTAGATAAGATGAGAGCACCCCTCCAGCTAGGATGGAGTCCGTCACTCCTCAGCAGGTCAGGCTTGGTCCTGTTTGTGGGTGAGTCCCAGAAAGAGGGCCAATTATCTACAAATTCTATCTTTTGGGAGGGGCAGAAAATAGTTTTCAACCAGCGATTGAGTTGTGAGACTCTGCTGTAGAGCTCATCACTCCCCCTAACTGGGAGGGGGCCAGAGACAATTACTCGATGCCGACACATCTTTCTAGCTGATTTACAGGCTGAAGCTATGTTGCGCTTGGTGACCTCTGACTGTTTCATCCTAACATCGTTGGTGCCGACGTGGATAACAATATCTCTATACTCTCTACACTCCCCAGATTTAGCTTTAGCCAGCACCATCTTCAGATTAGCCTTAACGTCGGTAGCCCTGCCCCCTGGTAAACAGTGTATGATCGCTGGGTGATTCGTTTTAAGTCTAATACTGTGGGTAATGGAGTCGCCAATGACTAGGGTTTTCAATTTGTCAGAGCTAATGGTGGGAGCCTTCGGCGTCTCAGACCCCGTAACGGGAGGAGTAGAGACAAGAGAAGACTCGGCCTCAGACTCCGACTCGCTACTTAATGGGGAAAACCGGTTGAAAGTTTCTGTCGGCTGAATGAGCGACACCAGTTGAGCATTCCTACAGCATTTCCCTCCAGAAGCCATGAGAAAGTTGTCCGGCTGCGGGGACTGTGCGGGAGGATTTATACTAACGTTACTATCTGTACTTACTGGTGGCACAGACGCTGTTTCTTCCTTTCCTACACTGAAATTACCCTTGCCTAACGATTGCGTCTGAAGCTGGGCTTGCAGCACAGCTATCCTCGCCGTAAGGCGATCGTTCTCCTGTATATTATGAGTACAGCGAATGCAATTAGAAGACATCGTGTTAATGTTACTACTTAGCTTCGGCTGTTGAAGGTGCTGACGAACCATGTCCAGATAAAGCGTCCGGAGTGAAAAAGTTGAATGAGGGAAAAAAGTTGTGATGGAAAAACTAAAAATATAAACGGTAATTAAAAAGAAAAAAAACGTAAAGTTGTCAGCTAGCAAAGTAAAGTTGGCAACAAAACGCACAGCAACAAAACGCACAGCAACACGTCTGCAAATTCACAACGCTGTCTGTGTGGGTGGACCAATTCAGTTTGTCCGTGATGTGTACACCGAGGAACTTAAAACTAACTACCCTCTCCACTACTGTCCCGTCGATGTGGATAGGGGGGGTGCTCCCTCTGCTCATGATATAGGTACAGCTCTATGAATAGAGGAATAGCTTCAGTCAGTTGGCCTACATGATTACTTTTTTTCTCAAGGAAATGATGATATTTTACTAGAGTAGAGAGAACAGATTATTTAGCTGTCTAACTTTACTTAGGTTCCTATGCGACACAAAATGCATCTATTCGACAGCAAATTTGCGGTAACGTTAGATGAATTCAAAATACAAATAGAGCCACATCGTTAAATCATCTAATAAAAAGATTCATCGGGTTTCATTCCTTCTTCCTAAAAACCAACTCACCACTGGGTGCAGAGTATTGACATCATAGGTAAATAGTGATATATAGTGTTTAATGATTTTTTAAAACTAGGCAAGTCAGTTAAGAACAAATTCTTATTTACAATGGTGGCCTACCAGGGAACAGTGTGTTAACTGCCTTGTTCAGGGGCAGAAGAACAGATTTTTACCTTGTCAGCTCAGGGATTCAATCCAGCAACCTTTCGGTTACTGGCCCAACACTCTAACCACTAAGCTACCTGCCACCCCAAAGTGTCAGCGAGATTGAATTTAATACAAGCAGTGTCCAACAATTTACAACAACAATGACAACGTTAGTTACAGCTAGGGGATGATATTGCAAAAACAATAAAACATAGTTTGTCTGTTTTGTGTTTCTTTAGAAACACACATTACAAGTACTTCTAATTGTTTCTTGAAGCAAACATACAGTTGAAGTCGGAAGTTTACATTTACCTTAGCCAAATACATTTAAACTCAGTCTTTCACAATTCCTGACATTTAATCCTAGTAAAAATTCCCTGTCTTAGGTCAGTTAGGATCACCACTTTATTTTTAGAATGTGAAATGTCAGATTAATAGTAGAGAGAATGATTTATTTCAGCTTTTATTTCTTTCATCACATTCCCAGTGGGTCAGAAGTTTACATACACTCAATTAGTATTTGGTACCATTGCCTTTAAATTGTTTGACTTGGATCAAACGTTTCGGGTAGCCTTCCACAAGCTTCCCACAATAAGTTGGGTGAATTTTGGCCCATTCCTCCTGACAGAGCTGGTGTAACTGAGTCAGGTTTGTAGGCCTCCTTGCTCGCACATGCTTTTTCAGTTCTGCCCACAAATTTTCTATAGGATTGAGGTCAGGGCTTTGTGATGGCCACTCCAATACCTTGACTTTGTTGTCCTTAAGCCATTTTGCCACAACTTTGGAAGTATGCTTGGGGTCATTGTCCATTTGGAAGTCCCATTTGCGACCAAGCTTTAACTTCCTGACTGATGTCTTGAGATGTTGCTTCAATATATCCACATAATTGTCCTTCCTCATGGTGCCATCTATTTTGTGAAGTGCACCAGTCCCTCATGCAGCAAAGCACCCCCACAACATGATGCTGCCACCCCCGTGCTTCACAGTTGGGATGGTGTTCTTCGGCTTGCAAGCATCCCCCTTTTTCCTCCAAACATAACGATGGTCATTATGGCCAAACAGTTCTATTTTTGTTTCATCAGACCAGAGGATATTTCTCCAAAAAGTACGATCTTTTTCCCCATGTACAGTTGCAAACCGTAGTCTGGCTTTTTTATGGCGGTTTTGGAGCCACTGGCTTCTTTGTTTCTGAGCGGCCTTTCAGGTTATGTCGATATAGGACTCGTTTTACTGTGGATATCGATACTTTTGTACCTGTTTACTCCAGCATCTTCACAAGGTCCTATGCTGTTGTTCTGGGATTGATTTGCACTTTTCGCACCAAAATACGTTCATCTCTAGGAGACAGAATGCGTCTCCTTCCTGAGCGGTATGGCGGCTGCGTGGTCCCATGGTGTTTATACTTGCGTACTATTGTTTGTACAGATGAACGTAGTACCTTCAGGCGTTTGGAAATTGCTCCCAATGATGAACCAGACTTGTGGAGGTCTACAATTTTCTTTCTGAGGTCTTGGCTGATTTCTTTTGATTTTCCCATGATGTCCAACCTCCAATTGACTCAAATGATGTCAATTATGATGTCAAATGATGTGAATCATCATTTTCTGGCTGTTTAAAGGCACAGTCAACTTAGTCTATGCAAACTTCTGACCCACTGGAATTGTGATACAGTGAATTATAAGTGAAATAATCTGTCTGGAAACAATTGTTGGAAAGATTACTGGTGCCATGCATAAAGTAAATGTCCTAACCGGCTTGCCAAAACTATAGTTTGTTCACAAGCAATTTGTGGAGTGGTTGAAAAACGAGTTTTAATGACTCCAACCTAAGTGTATGTAAACTTCCGACTTCAACTGACTTCAACTCCTCTCAATTTCAAAACTAATTTTCAAAGATTATCATTCCCAACCTTGGTCTCACCCTATGTGATGGTAATGATATACCAAGCTAAAAATGGACCAACAGATGTTTCATGTGCTCAGTGGCACAGCCAGCGTCATTAGTTCAATGCCTCTTCAGGTGCCGAGGGTCACATTCGTTCATTCACAGTGGTGAACTTGGAGTGGCTGGCAGGCAGCGGAGGGCACTGCCCTTTTTAGAGTGTACTTAGGGGCCAGAGAGACATACACATCATTCACTTAGGGAGGGCAAGGGAGACACTAAAGAGCCACTGAGACGTTAACATCATTCACTGAGTAAAATGGGACGTTGGTGTTTACTGTTAACAGTGTGAGTGATGGTGTGTGTGCCTGCAGGCACGGGTTCTTTCTGTTTTAACAGGGTTTGTACATGCATACAAGTGTGCAAGATACTATGTTTTTGTGTATATTAGTAGAATATGTGTGTCTTTTAACACACACATACTCTACTTCATATAGGCCTACCCTACACAAACATTTAGTGAGTATTTGACTCTAATTGTATGTTGAGTACTGAGCCTGAGTATATAAAACTGCAATTGTCAAATAGTTATTACAGACAGTGAATTTGAGTACCCCTCTACAAATGCATTTGCAATAGTGTGTACGTACGTACGTGTGCCTGCATCTACCTATATATATTTGAATATGCCTTTGTATACGAATATATGTTTCTGTGACGTGCAGTGTAGTTGTCTGTGTTACCTCAGTGTGACTAGCCCTGTGCGTGTGTGCCTCAGTGGGAACGACCGTGCTGGCGTTTCTCAATGTGTTTCTCTGACATCTCCTCTTCCTGTACTCAGGAAACCTGTGCTCCAGCAGAGAGGGCCTGGCAGACACAAGAGCCACCCTGGGAAAGGGAAGAGGGACGGGGAAGGCAGTGAAGAGAGATGGAGGAGTGACTGGGAGGGAGATAGACAGTGGAAAGAGAGGTTAGGAGGGAGAGAGGCAGTGGAGAGAGAGGTGAAAGTGAGAGGTTGGGATGGAGAGAAGCAGTGGGGAGAGAGAAAACGGGGGATTGAGTTTGTGGAGTGGAGAGGGGCCGAGAGAGGAGGAGAGGAGGGAAGGGAACAGGGGGAACAGAGGCAAAATGTTGAGAAGATAGGGGGTTAAAAGGAAGGGAATTTGCACTTTGAACAATTGATGACCTGAATGGTGCATTAAATCTAGATGCTCATCCAGACTTTTCTTCAATCCCCCAACACCCCCGACTGCCAGAACCCCTGCTTCCCACAGCGTGAAGTTACAGCTTGGAGTGAACATAGTTTTTTTAAATTGTACCTTTATTTAACTAGGCAAGCCAGTTAAGAACAAATTCTTATTTACAATGACAGCCTACCCCGGCCAAACCCTAACCCGGACGACGCTGGGCCAATTGTGTGCCACCCTATGGGACTCCCAATCCCGGTTGGTTGTGATACAGCCTGGAATCAAACCAGGGTCTGTAGTGACGCCTCTAGCACTGAGATAATGTTTGGGCTCCCGACTGCTGCGCCACTCGGGGGCCCAAAGGTACCGAGAGAGAAAGAAAGTTTGAGTTGACAAAGAAGATACTGTATGATTAAGTCAGAAAAGAGAAGTGACTCATGACTCCAGGGAGAGATAAAAGCTGAAAAATGTGTTTTAGAGATTTATGTTGTATGTGTGTGGACAGGTCAATATCAGTCGAGTGAGAGGTCCAGATTAGAGATTGGGGTCTAAAAGAACAAAGGGCGTATTGAACATTTTGGATTGAGAAATATAGACATACAGTATATACCTCAAATTCTTTGTAACACGAAGAAAGACAGAAAGAAGGGGAAAGAGAGAGAGAGACTCACTGAGCTGAGAGTGTATATTGTATAGGAGAGAGTCAGCTAGAGTAGCAATAGAGCTTGTCGAACAAACAGGAACCCTCTGTTTCCTGAGCCGAAGACCTAGTCCGTCATGTGTTATGTAGCCATGAGATGGTTGTAATGAGTGTTTGTGTGACTAGGGTGACTAACAGTGTGTCGTAGTGTGTGTGTGTGCGTGTGGACATTTTGCGTATAATGCGTGTAGTTGGAATATGCAACTGGGGTGTGTGAGGTGAGTGAGTGTGTGGCTGTGTGTGTGTACTCAGTCAGTGTGACCCGTAAAACCACATGAGGATGGGACAGCACTTCTGTGCCCTCATTGCCCTAAGTCAAAACACACCTGTTTCAGCTGCTGCTGTGAGGGAAGAGCAGAGCAAAAGGGGCTGCAATGAAAAATAAGAATGTGCTTCTGTCATTCTCTTTCCTTCGGCCTCCCCGCCCGCCATCCTGTCATAATATATCACATCAGTAGGCTGATGTGATGTACAGTGGCCTGCTTTTTCTCACTTGGGTATTGTTTGTTAAACTTTAATAGCTGTCGTTACAAATTGCCTTTGTGGAGTATCATGTTCCCCTAGTACACTACGTCATTCCCCCTCCAACCAAATCCATAGTTGTCGTTGTGTGTTTGATCAAATGCCTGGTGTCAGTGGAACAGCATAGCAACATCAGCTCGATACCCTTCCAGAGTGCAGTGTCCTTTAACATTATAATGTTTGACGTGGGAACTAATTGGCACATGATGCTACGAAAACCTCTGGCTGTATTAAATTGGACTGCGCTATTTCCTCCCAACATCAGTGCACGAGATCAGGGGATACAATGATTTTAATGAGTGTCACTTCACTGTACCAAAACAGCATGGGTTGGGTGATGTATGTGGCTGTGTCCCAAATGGACCCCTATTCCCTACATACTGCACTACTTTTGACCAGAGTCCTATGGGCCCTCGTCAAAAGTAGTGCACTATATATCAAATAAAAAATGTTTTGTCACATGCGCCGAATAAACAGGTGTAGACCTTACCATGAAATGCTTACTTACAAGCCCTTAATCAACAATGCAGTTCAAGAAATAGAGTCAATAAAATATTTACTAAATAAACTAAAGTTAAAAAATTTTTTTTTTAAGTAACACAATAAAATAACAATAACGAGGCTATATACAAGACGTACCGGTACTGAGTCAATGTACGAGGGTACAGGTTAGTTGAGGTCATTTGTGCATGTAGGTAGGGGTAAAGTGACTATGCATAGATAATTAACAGAGAGTAGCAGCAGTGTAAAAATGTAAATAGTCTGGGTGTAAATAGTCCGGGTGGCCATTTGATTAATTGTTCAGCAGTCTTATGGCTTGGGGGTAGAAGCTGTTAATGAGCCTTTTGGAGCTAGACTTGGTGCTCCGGTACCACTTACCGTGCGGTAGCAGAGAGAACAGTCTATGACTTGGGTGACTGGAGTCTTGGACAATTTTTTGGGCCTTCCTTTGACACCACCTAGTATATAGGTCCTGGATGGCATGAAGCTTGGCCCCAGTGATGTACTGGGCCGTACGTACTACCCTCTGTAGCGCCTTACCTTACTTACTTACTTGCCGAGCAGTTGCCATACCAGTTGGTGATGCAACCGGTCAGGATGCCCTCGATGGTGCAGCTGTATAACTTTTTGAAGATCTGGGGACCCATGCCAAATCTTTTCTGTCTCCTGAGGGGGAAAAGGTGTTGCCATGCCCTCTTCATGACTGTCTTGGTGTGTTTGGACCATGATAGTGTGTTGGTGATGTGGACACCAAGGAACTTGAAACTTTTGACCCGCTCCACTACAGCCCCATCGATGTTAATGACTACTTTTTCTGTAGTACATGATCAGCTCCTTTGTCTTGCTCACATTGAGGGAGAGGTTGTTGTCCTGGCACCACACTGCCAGGTCTCTGACCTCCTCCCTATAGGCTGCCTCATCGTTGTGGGTGATCAGGCCTACCACTGTTGTGTCGTCAGCAAAATTAATGATGGTGTTGGAGTCGAGCATTCTCACATAAGTGTTCCTTTTGTCCAGGTGTGAAAGGGAAGTGTGGAGTGCGATTGAGATTGCTTTATCTGTGGATCTGTTGGGGCGGTATGCGAATTGGAGTGGGTCTAGGGAATAGTGTGCCAATTAAATATGGATGGGATTGTCTGTCCTGATAATCTTTATTTATATTTTTATTTTATATTTGTCAGTTTTTTGTTAACTAAGTAGATGCTCAGGTTTGTTAATATAACCATTGTAGGACAGCGATTTTTTCCCCCACTTGGATAACGTGCAGTATTCTGACCTTATGGCTAGTCATATATGTAATCGAACATACCGATTTGCAGCCTGGTCTCATAGACTAGACGTATTATAGTAAATGTAAATTTGAGACACTCAAATTAGAAAGTATTCACACCCAGGGGTTTTAAACAAAATAACTTTCCAACTTTCCAATTATTTTCATTCCGTTCCACTGTACCCAACAGCAAAATAAAGTACCTGTTTACATCGTTCCCTTCTGTTCCTTTTTAACCTGTGAAATCATTTTTTTTTAAACATTTAGATCATTAAATTACTTCACCAATCAGTGCGGATACACTCTTAGAAAAAAGGGTTATTTGGCTGTCCCCATTGGAGAACCCTTTTTGGATCCAGGTAGAACCCTTTTGGGTTCCATGTAGAACCCTCTGTGGAAAAGGTTCTACATGGAACCCAAAAGAGTTCTACCTGGAACCAAAAACTGTTCTTCAAAGGGTTATCCTATGGGAACAGCCAAAGAACCCTTTTAGTTTTTAGATAACACCTTTTTTTCAAAGAGTGTAGAGCAGCTGTCAAACTAGTTGTTTACATGCGTGATGGACAGACAAGTGTAGCCTATGGCGCAAGATGCGAGTGAAATTTTGCGGGTGGGACTGGGGAGAGTGAGAGAGAGAGTGAGGAGGAGGCTTGAGGGGCTGGGCATCTTGTTATGACATGCCTTATCTGAAATTAGGTCCACAGAACTATACCTAGGAGGGGCAGCTTCTATGGAGGAACTTTGAATGTCGTTTGAGCTTGATAGCTAACAAGCATGAGCTAGCTAACATTAGAGCCTCACCAGAGTAAAAACACGTTTTACCTTTTTGTAGTTAATAAATCCAACATGAAATGTGATAACTAGGCCTATGGTATACTTAACTAGCATTTCAAACGTTTATCCATTCATCTCTTGCTAATTAAAAATTCTCTCCATATCTTCTGTATCACAGTAGCCTTTGCTTCGAGGGGGGGGGGGGGGGGGCAGGCAAAGATTTTCAGCTTGCAGGCAGCCACTGCAATATGTTTCTGAGTGTCAGAGTGAGGGCTTTGCATAGGCGCTTTGTTGTGGGACTAGAAACAAATATCTGTTCTGGAACAGTATGGATCACTTTGTTCCAGGTTCCATTTCTGTTCCTTGAAAAATTGTCTCAGTTTTGTTCCCTGAACTGGTTCCAACCTCTGTTGACACCCCTTGACTTTTTCCATATTTTGTTGTGTTACAGCCTGCATTTAAGATCTACACAAAATAGCCCACAATGTCAAAGTGGGATTTAGTTTTTAGACATTTTTACAACTTAATAAAAAATGTTAAGCTGAAATGTCTTGAGTAAATAAGTGTTCAACCCCTTTGTTATGCAAAGCCTAAATACGTTCAGGAGTAAAAATGTGCTTAACAAGTCACATAATAACTTGCATTGACTCACTCTTTGTTCAATAATAGTGGTTAACATAATTTTTTTTATAAAAACCCCATCTCTGTACCCCCCAAAGTCCCTCAGGTGTTATACAATACAAACCATTTCCAATGCATATTTGGATTTTTGTGGATATGCACCATATCCTAACAAATTCTGAATCTAGATGGGTTTTTTAGGAGTGTGCAAAGCTGTCATCAACTTTTGACTGGTACTGTATAGAATTTTTTTTATATAAATGTATTTCAATTAACTTACTGAAATTCAATAGACATGTCCCTCAGAGGTTCGCGGATCAGGTATCTTCCCCCGGGAAGCTCACAGTAAAAGTCTGGTCTGGGCGGGTTCACGTCCTCTTTGGTCAGATGGGAATTTCCCTCATGCCTTTACACGGAACTTGCCACCAGTGTTCCCTCGCAGATCCTGTTCGGAAATTCAACACCAGGGACACCTGAAGTCAATATTAAATGATTCACTCTTTATTAACCTTTAACTGGAGAGGTTACAACAAACACACGTACAAGTCTGCCACAAGCTCCGCCAGGGTGGTCCCTTCAGTCCTCTGATATACAGTGCCTTCGGAAAGTATTCAGACCCCTTTCCTTTTTCCACATTTTGTTACGTTACAGCTGTATTCTGAAATTGATTAAATACCTTTTTTTCCTCATGAATCTACACACAATACCCCATACTGACAAAGTGAAAACACGTTTTTAGAAATGTTTGCAAATAAAAAATTATTGAAACAGAAATACCTTATTTACATAACTTTTCAGACCCTTTGCTATGAGACTCGAAATTGAGCTCAGGTGCATCCTGTTTCCAATAATCATCCTTGAGATGTTTCTACAACTTGATTGGAGTCCACCTAAGGTAAATTCAATTGATTGGACATGATTGGGTAAGGCACACACCTGTCTAAATAAGGTCCCACAGTTGACAGTGCAAGACAGAAAAAAAAAAAAGCCGTGAAGTCGAAGTAATTGTCTGAAGAGCTCAGACACAGGATTGTGGGGATCTGGGGAAGGGTACCAAAACATTTCTGCAGCATTGAAGGTCCCCAAAAAACCAGTGGCCTCCATCATTCTTAAATGGAATACGTTTGGAACCAGCAAGACTCTTCCTAGAGCTGGCCGCCCAGCCAAGCTGAGCTTTCGGGGGAGAAGGGCTTTGGTCAGGGAGGTGCCCAAGAACCTTATGGTCACTCTGACAGAGCTCCAGAGTTCCTCTGTGGTGATGGGAGAACCTTCCAGAAGGACAACCATCTCTGCAACACTCAATCAATCTTTGACGAAAGCCACTCTTCGGTAAAGGCTCATAACAGCCAACTTGGAATTTGCCAAAAGGCACCTAAAGGACTCTCAGACCATGAGAAACAAGATTCTCTGGTCGGATGAAACCAAGATTGAACTCTTTGGCCTGAATACCAAGTGTCACGTTTGGAGGAAACCGGACACCCATCCCTACGGTGAAGCATGGTGATGGAAGCATCATGCTGTGGTGATGTTTTTCAGCGACAGTGACTGAGAGACTAGTCAGGATCTAGGGAAAGATGAACAGAGGGAGCAAAGTACAGAGAGATCCTTGATGAAAATCTGTTCCAGAGCGCTCAGGACCTCAGACTGGTGCGACGGTTCACCTTCCAACAGGACAACGACCCTAACCATACAGCCAAGACAATGCAGGAGTGGCTTTGGGACAAGTCTCTGAATGTCCTTGATTGGCCCAGTCAGAGCCCAGACTTGAAAATAGCGTGCAGCGATGCTCCCCATCCAACCTGAAAGAGCTTTAAAGGATCTGCAGAGAAGAATGGGAGAAACTCCCCAAATACTGGTGTGCCAAGCTTGTACCGTCATACCCAAGAAGACGCAAGGCTGTAATCACTGCCAAAGGTGCTTCAACCAAAGTACTGAGTAAAGGGTCTGAAAACTTATGTAAATGTGATTTCATTTTTTTTATTTTTTATAAATTTGCTAAAATTTCTGAAAACCAATTTTTGCTTTGTCATTATGGTGTATTGTGTGTAGAAGTGTGAGGGGGGAAACAATTGAATCCATTTAGAATAAGGCTGTAACGTAGCAAAATGTGGAAAAAGTCAAGGGGTCTGAATAGCTTCCGAATGGACTATAGATGAAGTTTACAATTTTTAACAGCTTGACCAATGATGTTTCCATAAAAATGGAAGAAAACAGGTCCCAAAATCGACCCGTGGTACAACTTTATGTACTTCAAGAAATTCAGACTTAACCCCATCAATCACGATGGCCTAAGTTCTGTTACTAAGATAATTAACCATGAAACGATGAACAGAAGTCCGAGCTCAGGCCTATCGAGGACAATTTATTTAAAAAACAGCATGATCAACAGTATGAAAAGCTTTTGATAGGTCCACAAACAGAGAAGCACATTTCATTTTAGTGTCTAAAGCATTGACAAGATCATTAACAACTAAAGTGGTTGCTGTAATAGTGTCTAAACCCTGATTGGTTTACAGACAAAATACATTTCTAAGATAAAAAATATCAAAGTTCTACATTTATCAATGATTCAAGAATCTTAGCTAGACAAAGAAGCCTTGAAATGGGGCAATAATTATTAAGGTCATTACTATCCCCTCCCTTATGAAGTGGCAGCACAAGAGCTGATTTCCATATTTTTGGAATATTTCCTGATAACAATGTTAAATAAAAAATGTGAGTTATTGAGCCTGTAAGGATCGACGCTGGTAGACGAGAAGCAGGTACAGGGAGTGAACATTTAATAAACCATGGACATGGAACAGAACAGCATCTGGACATGAAAACATAACGACATTAATGCTGACAACGGGAACCAATGGAAGAACAGACAGATATAGATGGGGCAATCAACAAAGTGAAGGAGTCCAGGTGAGTCCAGTGAGCGTCGATGCGCGTAATGATGATGACAGGTGTGCGTAATGAAAGGCACCCTCGAGCGCCAGAGAGGGAGAGGGGGAGCAGGCGTGACAAAGCCATCAATGATTGGCACTGCGCAGTTAAGCAGACCAGGATCCAATTGGTCGGCCCCTGTGGATTTCTTGTTGTCTATTGCTAGCAAAGCATCCAGGACTTCCTTTTCTACAAATAGCCTAAAAGAAAAGCTTTGACTATCGTTTCTCTGATCATTCAGCAAGTTCCCCCTATCAGCATCCAGCACAAAATCAGTGTGAATAGGCTTAGAAGTTATTTCAAAGAGATCAATGATTGCATTTTTTCAGTAATGATGTCAGTGTCTGAATTAATTTGTTGTGGCATAGAAGAGGAAGTAGAACCCTTCAGGGATTTGACATTTTTCCAGAATTTAGCTATGTTCCCATTACAATCCAAAAGAGCTGTTACATAATAATCAGATTTAGCCTTTCTGATTTGTCTTGCAAAATAATTCCTCAGTTGCTTAAAAGCTTGCCAGACCGGGCCTAAGCCTATGTTCCTGGCCTTGACCCAAGCATCATCTCTTTCATGAATGACTTCCGATAATTCCGGAGTGTACCATACATTCGATCTACCTTTAACCCATTTTTGGAAGGGAGCACGATTATCCACAATAGTATTGAAGACATCTGCAAAAAGGCTCAAAGCTAAATCAGGTTCAGGGATAGCTGAAATACAATCAAGGTCACTGAAATAAAGATCATGTTAAACATACTGTTCACTAAAGTCAAAAGAATTCATAATTAAAAAGGGCAAAGAGGGACTAACAGTACAGATAGATAGCAATAAAAACGGTACCATAGAAGCACAGAATACGTTATAGGAAAAACTAAAAGAAATGGAGTAATATATTATAAAACATAAAGCAAACTGGATGGAAATATAGGGAAAATATTAAGATCCAGTCCAATGAAAAAGAATTTGGAGGATCCTTACACTTCAGTGTTGTGATGCACAAATTCTAGAAAAATGCATAGCGCATAGAATTAAAAAGATATTGTTGGACATTATTCATCCTAATCAGAAAGGTTTTTAATATGGATGATACATTGGAGATAATATAAGACAAGTACTGGAAACAATAGAACACATTGAAAAATCTGGGAAACCAGAACTGGTATTCATAGCTGACATAGAAAAGGCTTTTGATAAAGTACGACTGGAATTTACAGTTGGAAGTTTACATACACATTAGCCAAATACATTTAAACTCAGTTTTTCACAATTCCTGACATTTAATCCAAGTAAAAATTCCCTGTCTTATGTCAGTTAGGATCACCACTTTATTTTAAGAATGTGAAATGTCAGAATAATAGCGGAGAGAATGATTTATTTCAGCTTTTATTTCTTTCATCACATTCCCAGTGGGTCAGAAGTTTACATACACTCTATTAGTATTTGGCACCATTGCCTTTAAATTGTTTAACTTGGGTCAAACTTTTCGGGTAGCCCTCCACAAGCTTCCCACAATAAGTTGGGTGAATTTTGGCCCATTCCTCCTGACAAAGCTGGTGTAACTAAGTCAGGTTTGTTGGCCTCCTTGCTCGCACACGCTTCTTCAGTTCTGCCCACAAATTTTCTATAGGATTGAGGTCAGGGCTTTGTGATGGCCACTCCAATACCTTGACTTTGTTGTCCTTAAGCCATTTTGCCACAACTTTGGAAGTATGCTTGAGGTCATTGTCCACTTGGAAGACCCATTTGTGACCAAGCTTTAACTTCCTGACTGATGTCTTGAGATGTTGCTTAAATATATCCACATAATTATACTTCCTTATGATGCCATCTATTTTGTGACGTGCACCAGTCCCTCATGCAGCAAAGCACCCCCACAACATGATGCTGCCACCGCCGTGCATCACGATTGGGACAGTGTTCTTCGGCTTGCAAGCATCCCCCTTTGTCCTCCAAACATAACGATGGTCATTATGGCAAAACAGTTCTATTTTTGTTTCATCAGACCAGAGGACATTTCTCCAAAAAGTACGATCTTTGTCCCCATGTACAGTTGCCAACCGTAGTCTGGCTTTTTTATGGTGGTTTTGGAGCAGTGGCTTCTTCCTTGCTGCACTTTTCACACCAAAGTACGTTCATCTCTAGGAGACAGAACGCGTCTCCTTCCTGAGTGGTATGACGGCTGCCTGGTCCCATGGTTTTTATAATTGCGTACTATTGTTTGTACAGATGAACGTGGTACCTTCAGGCGTTTGGAAATTGCTCCCAATGATGAACCAGACTTGTGGAGGTCTACAATTTTTTTTCAGAGGTCTTGGCTGATTTCTTTTGATTTTCCCATGATGTCAAGCGAAGAGGCACTGTTTGAAGGTAGGCCTTGAAATACATCCACAGGTAGACCTCCAATTGACTCAAATGATGTCAATTAGCCTATCAGAAGCTTCTAAAGCCATGACATCATTTTCTGGAATTTTCCAAGCTGTTTTAAGGCACAGTCAACTTAGTGTATGTAAACTTCTGACCCACTGGATTTGTGATACAGTGCCTTATAAGTGAAATAATCTGTCTGTAACAATTGTTTGAAAAAGTACTTGTGTCATGCACAAAGTAATGTCCTAACCGACTTACCAAAACTATAGTTTGTTAACAAGAAATTTGTGGAGTGGTTGAAAAACGAGTTTTAATGACTCCAACCTAAGTGTATGTAAACTTCCGACTTCAACTGTATATATAAATGCCTGGAATATTTCAATTCTGGAGAATCTCTTATACAATGGGTTAAAGTTATACATAGTAACCCTAGGTGTAAAAATACAATGGGGATACAACCATACCAGCTCTGCAGATTTCGATATGAAGAGGCAGAATCATTAGATCGTTTGTTTTGGTACTGTCCATATGTAGCTTGTCCATATTTATCTTGTTCAGGACTGGCTGAAGAATTGCAACATTTGCCTGGAGCTAACTCTGCAAATAGCACTGCTGGGTGATTTAAAAAGTCACAGTCAATCCCTCAATAATATAATAAATCTCTTAGCAAATAGGTTTATCTTTAATTTACTGTCGAAGCTATGAGAATAGAAAGGGTTCAGAACTTTTGTGAAATATCACTCCATAGTTGAAAAATATATGGCAAATAAAAATCTAAACCCGGATGGTGTTCAGAGATAGATGGGAGGGGTTGAGGGTAGCTGAAGGCTGCAACTAAAAACAAGCAAAATATAACTATTGTAAAATATACTGTCCGTAAAATGTATATAGTGTGTATAAGCTGGAAGTAGAAGCCTAAGTATTGTTGTCTATTAGTTTACTTCAGTTAGGGGAGGGGTGGTAGGGTTAGGGGAACATAATAAAGGAAAATATATGACAAAATATATATATTTTATATATTTACAAAAACATACATACGGGCGATCAGAAATTATTTGGATAATTACATTGATAGAATCCTCAATCTATCTGCAATATTAAAGCTGATCTACCCCTAAAAAAAAGTCTACGGACACAAACAAATTAGGATAGCCTAACTATGGGGATAATGGTCTTTTTGTGACTTATATGGAAAACATTATATAGCATTTAGCTTCTCATTATGCAATTAATATCTTATGTTGTCCAACCAGATGAGGGTATCCACTTCTGCATGGGTTATTCATTGGTAGTGATATATTGGTCTGCAAGGTCACTAGTATATCAGTAATTTATATCTAAATAGGGCATTTTCTGTTCAGTGATTTGCGATCCGCTTACAAGGAAAGGGTCACATGATTCATATTAAACTAACTACCTGGAACATATTATATTAAACTATGGTACATTGATTCAAATAGTTATCCAATTAAACCAATATTGTACATTTAAATGTATATTTACGTTCATATTCACATTTACATAAATAGTGTACGGATATAAATGTATTATAGACCTCATATACAACCTTATGAACTAGACGTGTGAATGGGAAAGGTCAACTTCTGACTGCCCTTTAGTATTACACTGACAGCTGATTCTGGTGGTCGCTCTAGACAGGTGTCTCTCTGTGTGTGTGGGGGGAGAGGCGGGGGGGTGCGTGTCAATCAGTAGATGAGGCTGATTGGATTGTACTGCTGGACTAAGTCGACCTGCCTGTCGATCGCTTTAGTCTGGACACTGGGCATATTGTGCTCTCCAGCCCCCCCTTTACCTTCCAGAAATCTGACCCCTGGACCCTCAGCCCCAGAGCCCCCTCAGGCACCTGCCAACCTCTGACCTGTGAACCTGGCGAGCATTTGAAGAGGGTCAAATGTTGACACTGTAACAGATAGGGCCAACAGTCCCAGACTACGAAGAGACAGCTCAGACTGTTTTTCTCTTCTCACAGGTCAACTGTTTTAACCACCCCTTCTCCCTCATCTGTCTTAACCCTCTCTATACTTTGGTATTTTCTCTCTCCCCTCCCTCCCTCCCTCCCTCCCCCCTGATTCTTTCTCTTCTTTCTCTCACTCTGTCCATCTCTCAGGGTGCGTGTCATGTGACTCCTGATGGCTACACACCTTCAGGGCTGTGATGTGATGTATGCACAGCTGCTCCTGACAGAGCAGTCCTGGAAACGTGTGGTTTAGAAACCCCTTGTTGACACGCAGATTTACCTCGGTTTTCGCTTTTCAGGGGCCTGGAATTTGAACAGCTCTGAGACTGTAGGTGGAGGTTCCAGTCAGCACAGCGTGTTTGACCGGGGAGGGAAAGCCATTCTAAAAAAAAGTAGCTAACTGCCTGCCTCAAATGTAAACAACAGGTGTAGACTAACAGTGAAATGCTTACTTACGGGTCCTTCCCAACAATGCAAAGAGAATGAAAATAGATATAGTATAGAAAAGTTAAACACGTAGTAATAAAAGTAATAATAGATACATAATGAGTAACGATAACTTGGCTATGGTAATGGCTATTTGCATATAGTTTGACGAGCAGGTGTCCACATACTTTTTGGCCAGTGTATATTTATAGAATATTATATGAATCCTATGAATTAAAAAGGCCAATTTGGGTGCAATCAATTAGCTTAAGTTATCAGATATCAAATTATATTTCAACAAAATAATGGTGCTGGAATGCTAATCTTATCTGCTTCTAACAACAGAAGCAATTTCAGAACATTCTGAGATGATTGGTGTCGAAATCCTATTTCTTGTGCTTTTGAGGAGGAAGGACCTATCTACCTCAATACAAGGGGTACCAGTACTGAGTCTCTGTGCAGGGTACGAGGTAATTGAGGTAGATACCTGTACATATAACTATGAAAGTGACAGATAATAAACAGTAGCAGCAGCGTATGTGATGAGTCAAAAAAGTTAATGCAGAAGGTACAATGCAGATAGTCCAGGTAGCTTATATGGTTAACTATTTAACTAACTATTTAGCAGTCTTATGGTTTGGGGGTAGAAGCTGGTCAGGGTCCTTTTGGTTCCAGACTTGATGCACCGGTACCGCTTGCTGTGCGGTAGCAGAAAGAACAGTCTATGACTTGGGTGGCTGGAGTTTTTGAAAAATGTTAAGGCCTTCCTCTGACACCGCCTGGTATAGAGATCCTGGATGGCGGGGGGCTCGGCCCCATTGATCTACTGGGCCGTATGCTCTACCCAGCCAAGGGTTTGATGATTAGTTCACAAATTGAATCAGGTGTGCTAGCTCTGGAATAATTCAAATAGATGGAACGGCTGGGGGTCCCCGAGAAGAGGTTTCAAAACCATTGACCAAAACTAAACATTGGAATAGAATGAGAGCCTACAAAATGCAGGCTAAATGAAGGGAACTAATACTAAATTGGCAGTTAAATATGCGTTGTTATTATTATTAAATGTGTTATTTAACCTTTATTTAACTGGGCAAGTCAGTTAAGAACAAATTCTTATTTACAATGACAGCCTACCAAAAGGCAACACTTTTGATGAACAGGGCACAATAGAAATAGTCCTATAACATTTAGGATGAGCTTGATCTCCCCCTTTAAATAAAGGACGAACTGACAGTCACTACTGATAGTGGCTAATATTTAACATGATAGGCTACAAATACAAAATAGAGAAATTTGGGCATATGATTAAAACATTAGAGTGCATAAAAGTCACATTTGGCACGACATTGCTCAATTGACTACATGAACTAGGCTGTGGTACCCATTTGGCTAAAATGCCATACAAGCTAAAATGCCATACAATAACAATTCTGCATAACATCACAGCATTTATACTTCACTGTGGGAAAGGGGCAAAAATACCTATCATGTTGATATGCTTTTAAGTTTGTTGCCATATGACTGGTTTCACATTTGTCTCCAGCGATCATAAGGTAGAATAGATCTTAAACCAGTATGACAGCAACCCATTCTTTGTTTTGTTGTCCACTGATTCAAATGTTAACTTTTTAGCATTTCTGCCAAAAATCCAATGCAAGTTAAATGGTACCTATATTAGCATTTTCACGCTTCATGTCCAAATCATCCTAAAGTATCTCAAAATGTATTGTATAACTCAATGATGTTACTTATCGATGATTTGGATATGAAGCGTGAAAATGCTAATAAAGGTACCATAGACCTGCATTGGGTTTGTGCTTAAAAGTGCTAAAAAGTTTGCATTTGAAACAGTGGCCAGGTAAACCAAAGCATGGGTTGCTGTCATTCCTTGTCCATAAACTGCTTACAGGGTAACGAAACAAATATCAAATTTCGTAATTTGGGTGAACTATTCCTTTAACATTGATAATAGCAGGAACAGCACCATCTAGTGGTCAGAACCTGGTAATATCAGGATGTAGGATGGACATAAACCAAACAATATCAATGACTAATTTCTCTGAACAGGGGATAAAAACATCACTTAACTCACGGAGAATACATTACATAGGATGAAGAAACAATACTCCAAGACGCAGCTCCATACTACTGTCAGACATAGAGAACTGATACCGTATACTCGTTTTGGGGTGGGATTGGCGTAGGGTGTGCGGGGTCCACGGGTGCCTTTTGACAATTTATTTTGGATTCCCCATGTCTTACTCATTGTTAGAAAAAGGTTTGGTCTAAATCGGATGTTATGTACTATATTTATTTAATATTATATTAATCCTATCAATTAAAATGGCCAATTTGGCTGCAATCAATTACCTTATTTTTTTCTCAGAGATTGTTATATTTCAACAAAATCATGTTGCAGGAATGCTAATTTTATCTGTTTCTAACTACAGAAACAATTTAAGAACAATCTGAGATGGTGGGTGTCATGGCTTGCTGGATTCCTACACACTTGATTTACAGTGCCTTCAGAAAGTATTCATGCCCCTTGACTTATTCCACATTGACCCCAAGCATACAGCCAAAGCAACGCTGGAATGGCTTCAGAACAATAATGTGAAAGTCCTTGAGTAGCCCAGCCAAAGCCAAGACTTGAAACCCACTGAAAATCTGTGGAAAGACTAGAAAATTGCTGTTCACTGCCCTTCCCCATTTAACTTAACAGAGAATGAGAAAATCTGGAAGAATGGGAGAAAATCCCCAAATCCAGATGCGCAAAGCTGATGCAGACATACCCAAGATGACAAAACTATAATCACCACCAAAGATGCTTCTACAAAGTATTGACTCAGTCATGTGAATATTTATGTAAGTAAATTTGGCATTTAATTTTCAATAAATTAGCAAAAAATTCTAAAAACGTTTTCACTGTCATTATGAGATATTGTGTGTAGATCAGTGAGATTTTTATTTTATTTAGGCTGTAACACTTCATTTTTTTATGTGGAATAAGTTAAGGGATATGAATGAAAAGTCTAAGTCTTTGAGTACGATGCCACAGTTTAAGTCAGCAATATTGTAACATCACACTTCAAAGTGGGTGGTGGAATACCTTTAGCTGTCATACCCTAACTAGGTTAGTGATATAGCTACTGCAGTGAGAGCAATGCCGACGTTTTTATGCCTGCCTACATTCACATTTACACTGCAAGTTCATCTTTAGTGTGAAACAATAAAAGCAGAGTTTGTCTGGAGAAAACAGAAATATGGAAAAACAATCCAAATGGACATGGCTTTGGGAGTGTAAATGATCATTGAATTAGCCATGTCCCTCCAACCATGAGCGTAGTGCACTAGCCTACACTAAGTGGCCATATGGACTGTCACCCCTCATTTATTATAGTGAGTGAAGATGGCCTCACAATGGCTTCTCAAATCCATTTTTTTTTTACACTTCGGTTCAGCTTCTCATTTTTAATTAGGTAGCCAGACAGGAATATATTCACGCTGCTGACGGATGAAAGAAGCACTGAATGTTTAAACTGCATTTCTAGCCAAAGGCCTATTTTTAGTGTGAAATTGTTTTATATTTATGAAAAATTATCATTTGGAACAATGGGTAATGTCAATGTTACAGCATGCCAAAGGTGAAAAGGAGAACAAATAGAATTGTGTTACTATGTAACTTGTGTGAACATGTTGGGTAGCAATTAATTCAAAGCATTTATATTGCAATCAAAGTGGGACAGTTAGTGCCATGTAGGTGGAATGGAAGGCTACTGTTTATACTGGATAATAAAGGGCATTGTCTATATGTATCACTGAGAACCTCCATTACAGCAAAGCATGGTAATGATGACTTTAACTGTACGATATAGGACAGGTTCTCAACAAACAATGAAATATAGGCCATGTATACAGACTGTCATGCCCTGACCTTAGAGATCCTTTTTATTCTCTATTTTGGTTAGGCCAGGGTGTGACTAGGGTGGGCAATCTATGTGTTCTATTTCTTTGTTGGCCGGGTATGGTTCCCAATCAGAGGCAGCTGTCTATGGTTGTCTCTGATTGGGGATCATATTTAGGCAGCATTTTTTCCACCTTAGTTTGAGGGATCTTGATTTTGTTAGTTGCTGTTTAGCATGCAGAACTTTACGGGCGTTTTGTATTTTGTTGGTTTTTGGTGTTCATTCTAAATAAAAGTAAGATGTTCGCCTACCACGCTGCACCTTGGTCTAATTCATCTAACGAGTGTAACACAGACAGTAGCCTTGTCACATATCTGTTTGTGCGCTTGCCTATTCCATTGCTGCTGACTGGGAGTTGTCATAATAGCACAAACAGACTGTAACTCATGCTGTACAGACAGTATTTAGTACACTGGGCCTTAGAATGATATTGGCTTAGAGTGTATAGTTAAAAACAGATCTTGTACAGATAGTGTCATTACCAGCCTCGACAACCAGAATGTGCAGTGTGGGTCTTCCAGATGGCAGGCTGCAGTACAGCTCTTCCAGATTGGATCTCACAACCAGCCAGGCCTTCATCAGATCATTTCAAATGACTTTTCAAGTCCCCCCCCCCCCCTTGTACATGTTACATGATGTTCATGGAGATTAAATATCGGTGGTAATTCCTCTGAGGTATTTAAAACAAGGCTCATGCTGGGTGTAATACTCACTGGGAGGATAACGTGGTTCCCACTGCATTTGGTGTTGTGGCTGCATACCTCCAGTCAGCCTTAACCAATCTGTTACAGATTTAGACGGAATCTAACAGAGGTGCAACCCCTTTAAGTTCTTCGAAGAACCCCTTTTAATGGATCCTCAAATAACCTTTTAAAGAACCTTTTGGGGTTAATTAATAATAATAATATGTATAACACAATATTTTAGTTCTCAGTGTTTATTATGATTTTAGTGGCAAAGCAGAATAAGAAAATCCAAATATGAGGTAAACTCCCAGCAGAGCCCCAAGTCCAATGGGTATATCCTCTGGCGTGTTGATGTTCTCCGTATCCATCGGGAAAAGGGGACACCTAGTCAGTTGTCCAACTGAATGTATTCAGCTGAAATGTGTCTTCCGCATTTAACCCAAACCCACTGAATCAGAGAGGTGCGGGGGGCTGCCTTAATCAACATCCACATCTTCGGCGCCCAGGGAACAGTTGGGTAACTGCCTTGCTCAGGGGCAGAACGATAGATCTTTACCTTGTCAGCTTAGGGATTCGATCCAGCAACCTTCCGGTTACTGGCCCAACGCTCTAATGATTTTGCCGTGCATGGTGATCGAACAGAATTCCTGTTATATTCATCAGAGGTGTAGGGAGGTTGAACATTTCAATTATACAGATTAATAAAATACGCACACGACAGTTTTCAAACCTTGGTTTTTTGTGGTGAATGTGAATGAAAAAAACAATTTTGATAATGGTTTTCGTACACATACCTTGTCCATAATGTAGAGGCCTATGGGATATTAATTGATGAGGTAAGGAAGGAGGATGGTAAATGTGATCTGCACCACATACAAATTGAAATACCTTTGTACGCCTCCTTGTCTGTATACCTACAGACACAAAAGTGAACAGTTCAGTCATCTGCCCCCAATACAGCTAACCATCAACTTGTTCTTATAGTCGACATATTCTTACCTTTTTGTTGATTGATATCTGTTGAATTGTGTCCATTTTCTGTTTTAGAAAGATTTGCACAAATATGAGAAGATAGATGGTATAATAATAAAACAATATCAATTTAGATCATACAAGACAACCCTTACCTTAAATTGAGATCTTTACATTTGTTACCTAAGTGCCTGCACCTGCTGTCCTTCCAAATCCAAGTGTTTCAGTTGGGCAGTTAGGTTCCTGCAAGAACCCCCCACCAACTAAGGAGGTTCCTCAATGAGGTTCTTGGAAGAACCTTTGGGGGGGGGGGGGGGGGGGGCATTTTCGGTGCCAAAAAACCCTAAGGTTCTTCAAAGAACTTTAAGGATCTTAGAAGAACCCTTGTTGAACCCTTCATTTTTAGAGCGTAGGCAGTCTGTACCTGTGGCCAGAGGGAAGGAGCTGGAATTCGGAATGGAGTGGATGGGAAGAGTCAGCCGCTATTTTATTTGCCTTCTGGAGGGCTCTGCCCAGGTAGATAGATGGCAGCTCTTGCTGTTGCTGCCCCAAGATTTAGCAGATGTTCATTTTATTTATGATTCATAAAAACTTGTCATTTCTCACAGCAGCCAAGTGTTAATATTTCTTTAAACTTAGCATTTTACAGTCAGAATTGTGTTTTCACTACACATGTGGAATTTGTTAACATTTCTGTGTAGTCTAAATTTGTCATCCATCATCGGCATTTTGGCAACTTGGAAGCAGCCCTGTATTTTTCCTTCCATTCAACTACAATAAAGTGTCATAGACACAAACCATATTGTTTATAAAAGGCTGGGGTAGCAGCATAGCCTGGTTCCAGATCTGTGTGTGTGCTTTAGTCAAGTCTTCTGACCATCACTGTCATTGCCTCCCCCCCCCACACACACACAGTTTTATCATTGGAATGTGATACAAAACAGGGCAACAGTGTGCTTTAGGACCATGCAGACGCATCTGAGGGATAGGGTATGCTGTTTGGAGCGTTTATCCGGCTGGATAAAATATATATCTATATCTATCCCCCTATTCTAAATCCAAGTGATCAGGAACCAGGCTAGTGACTCTATTGTCATCTCCCAACAGGTGGCTCCTCCACAACACTAAAGTATCTGACAATGGTCCTTTATTTAATTCACCATATAATATATATTTTTTTTTATCCCGACGATTGTTTGTTAGGCCGTGCTGATTTTTATGTATCAGGGTTTTTATGCATATTTGATAAAGTGAAGTACATTCCTTCATTACTGCTGTCTGTCCACAGTACATACTGAATATAGGACAGGGGGAGAATATGAATTGCATTTCCTTGATTCCTCGCGTCCTCTCTCTCCTTGCCTTCTTCTTAAAACCACTTGGTCCCGCCCCTGACTTTCTCATCCAATGGGTTTTGAGAAGGGGGCCAGGAGAGAGGATGCAAGGAATCAAGGCAAATCAATTGAGATTCTCCCAAGGTATGAATTAGGTTTACTGTTAGAGTAATTCATGTTCTACTGCCACCCAGTGGTCAAGGAGAAGCACTGCACAGATACTGGTCAAATCAAATTATATGTATTTTACACTAGATGACAGAAAGATGCTGTTTTGAAGCCACCACACCTCCATGTTGGTAGATTTAGAAAGCTATAGAAATGTCTTAATATCTACATTCTTTTTTGCCACGTTTATTCTATTACAGACACCTTAATGCATACGTTTATATTATGTGAGCTAAACATTAAAAAAATATAAAAACATTTCCTTAAAGTAATATTTTTATAAAATACTAATATTACTGTCCCCACTTCAACAAAAAATACGTAAATACATGTAATTTTGTCCTTGAAACATTTCATTGAAATACTGTAGAATTCCATTCATTCCTATTGAGGACTACTCCTACTGAGGAGTACCAATATGTCAGTCTGGTGGCTTCAAAGCCTCTCAAATGCAAATACATACAAATACATACAAACACATCTCGTGTTTTACATACATCATTAGACAAAACAAGTGCAGTAGTCACCCCTCTGCAGTTATTAGGTCCGCCTCACAAAATAGGTTTCTAACATCAAGGTTCTTTACCTGGTTAAATAAATGTAAAAAAAATTGTTTATAGATACACTATGAAACTACATTGAGTCTCATAGGAAAGGGCTGTATACTTATGTAAATAAGGTAGTAAATAATATATATATATATACATATATATTAGTGCATTCGGGAAAGTATTCAGACACCTTGACTTTTTCCACATTTTGTTACGTTACAGCCGTATTCTAAAATGGATTAAATTGTTTTTCCCCCTCATAATGACAAAGCAAAAACAGTTTTTTAGAAATGGTTGTAAATTTATAATAAAAATAAATAAATTCAATATCATAATTACATAAGTATTCAGACCCTTACTCAGTACTTTGTTGAAAGACCTTTGGTTGCGATTACAAGCTTGACACACCTGTATTTGGGGAATTTCTTCAATTCTTCTCTGTAGATCTTCTCAAGCTCTGTCAGGTTGGATGGGGAGCGTCGCTGCACAGATATTTTCAGGTCTCTCCAGAGATGTCAGATCGGGTTCAAGGCTCTGGCTGTGCTACTCGAGGGCATTCAGAAACCTGTCCCGAAGCCACTCTTGCCTCGTCTTGGCTGTGTGCTTAGGGTTGTTGTCCTGTTGGAAGATGATCCCTCGCCCCAGTCTGAGGTCCTGAGCATTCTGGAGCAGGTTTTCATCAAGGATCTCTCTGTACTTTGTTACATTCATCTTTCCCTTGATCCTGAAAAACATCCCCACAGCATGATGCTGCCACCACCATGCTTCACCGTAGGGATGGTATTGGCCAGGTGATAAGCAGTGCCTGGTTTCCTCCAGACCTGATGCTTGGCATTCAGGCCAGAGTTCAATCTTGTTTTCATCAGACCAGAGATTCTTGTTTCTCATGGTCTGAGAGTCCTTTAGGTGCCTTTTGGCAAACTCCAAGCAGGCTCGCAGTGCCTTTTACTGAGGAGTGGCTTCCGTATGGCCACTACCATAAAGGCTTGATTAGTGGAGTGCTGCAGAGATGGTTGTCCTTCTGGAAGGTTCTCCCATCTCCACAGAGGAACACTGCAGCTCTGTCAGAGGGACCATCGAGTTCTTGGTCAACTCCCTGACCAAGGCCCTTCTCCCCCGTTTGCTTAGTTTGGCTAGGTGGCCAGCTCTAGGAAGAGTCTTGGTGGATCCAAACTTCTTCCATTTAAGAATGGAGGCCACTTGGGACATTCAATGCTGCATAATTTTTTTAGTACCCTTCCCCAGATCTGTGCCTCAACACAATCCTGTCTCAGAGCTCTGCAGACAATTCCTTTGACCTCATGGCTTGGTTTTTGCGCTGACATGCACTGTCAACTGTGGCACCTTATATAGACATGTGTGTACCTTTCTAAATCATGTCCAATCAATTGAATTTACCACAGGTGGACTCCAATCAAGTTGTAGAAACATCTCAAGGATGATCAATGGAAACAGGATGCACCTGAGCTCAATTTTGAGTCTCATAGCAAATGGTCTGAATACTTATGTCAAGGTGTTTTTGTTTTTTAATAAATGTGCAGACTTTTCTAAACTTGTTTTTGCTTTGTCATTATGGAGTATTGTGTATAGATTGAGGGGGGAAATTATTTAATACATTTTAGAATAAGGCTGTAACATTACAAAATGTGGAAAAAGGGTAGGGGTCTGAATACTTTCCGAATGCACTGTACATATATATTTTATATGTACTATTAGTATATATATATATATAACTGTACTGTTATCATAAATATCAAGGGTCTGTTTTGACATGAAAGTACTTTCAATATGAATTTAGAGAGTTGGAGAATGTGACACATGCTGAAGCAAATTAACTGAAGCTGATTTGACTACTACACATAACAATAAGGAAGTCAGGTTTTTCTCATTTTCAGAATTTGTCTTTATTTAGCGTAAATTGTTGGTCTGTTTTTTTTATTTTTTACAAACATTCTGCCAGCAGGTGAAGTTTACATTTTGTCCGCGTCCCAAATGGCACCCTATTCCCTAAATAGGGCACTACTTTTGACCAAGCTTTGGGCCTTTGTCAAAAGTAGTGCACTATACATGGAATAGGGTGTCATTTTGGAAACAACCTACATTTCTAGAAAGCGTATCATTCATAAGAAGTACTGCTCATAATTTTACAATCAAGCACACTTTGAAATAATACAAAATATTCCCTAAAAGACAATTATAATCAGCAAATGGTGGTCAATATGATTATCAGACATGTGAATTATTTTAACTGCAGTCTCACTCCTACACACACACACACACAGTTAAACGTTGGAAAAACAACCAATGCACAAACACATTAATCAAGGTGGCTGAAGCGGTATCATTCAGTTCCTAATTTCAGTATTTCCTCATGACATGTTATCCTCCTAACTCAATCTACTGTCTACTCAATGACAACAGTATTTAGACCAGATAAATCACTTTAGTTGGGGTTGTGATGGAGTGAGTGGGAAGATTTCACTAACAGTCAGGACTTTTTTTCCATTGGAGATACACAGACGTACAGTAGATGTGTAAATAGTTTTAGTACAGTGAAGGGGGGAACTATTACATGATCAGAAAACATAGAACCTCCAATTCATTTCTGGACCTTGAAGTAATTTCCACATGGGACACCAGGTAGGTGCAATTAATGATCAGGTAAAACGGAAAACCAGCAGTAGTCCGGACCTCGTAGGGTAAGATTTGAATACCCCTGACATAGATGAACACACAGACAGGACATGACTGAGAAACAGTTTTTCTAAAATAAATATATGTTCTTGCATATATATATATATATATATACCGTAAATATATACAGTATAGCGTGGTTAATAGAGCAAGCGTCGAAGATAGGAGACATTACATAATTGCTATGTGTGTAATTTGCCAGCCCCTACTTAAGCAATTTAGCATTTCTGGCAAAATAAAATGTGTAAACCAAAAAAGTATGTAATAAAGTAAAATGCATTTGCATATCGGTTGCAATAAAAACAAGTTTTTTTTCATACAAATGAGATACAAAACAACAAAATGAGGTTACTAACTTTTTGCTCTGGCCAAGTAAATAGCTTACAATTAACTTTACATTCTATGTCCAATCAATCACCTAAGATTAAGGCCGAGATTCAATGCGCCGTTTAAAGGCAATGTTACTGCGTTTGCAGAGATCACATTCAGGGTAAACGCTGTAGAGGTCGGCTCAATTGGAAATTACCTTTAAATGTCAAGCGCGTGCTACACCATGGTTTCAAATTGAATCGCAGCCTAGTTATTCAGATTAGTGACACGTGATTGGATGGTGACCCTCCTGACTGGAGTCTGGTCTGCCATCCGATTGGCCACCAACTCCTGTAACTGTAGTGCCCCTCCGCCAATAAAAAAGAAAGCCGGGCAAACGGGGCCGGAGCAATCGACAGGCCCCTCCCACAGAGGACGGAGCGAGTGGGCATCGTAGAAAGTGACGCGACCCTTCTCAAAGTCAAGGCACACCCCAAGCCTGGGAGGCAGGGGGTAGGTGAGGCCCGTAGGCGAGGAGGCAGGGCTGTTGCCGTTGGCGATGGTGGGGCTGCGGCGGGGGTTGGTGCCATTGCAACCATGGTTGTTATGATGGTTGGGAGCCTGGGGCAGGAAGATCTTGCCCATGCCCATGGTGAGGAAAGAGAAGGGGGGAGGGGATTCCAGGGAATCCTCTGCCCCACTGTCATGGCCACTGTCTGGGTCATAACTACAGGGGGAGGCAGAGAGAGAGAGAGAGAGAGAGAGAGAGAAGGAAATAGAGAGTGCGGAGTCATACACACACGCACACATCTAGGGCCCGTATACATAAAGCGTCTCAGAGTAGGAAGGCTGATCTGTTCCCCCTGTCCATGTAATCTTATTCATTATGATGTAAAAGGATAAACTGATCCTAGACCAGCACTCCTAATCTGAGATGTTTTTTTTATACAAGCCCTGATAGTCAGTCTATCCTCAACCAATTTTCCATTGACTACTTCCTGTCCTCCCTGGACTTTATAGCCTCAACCTCCAGCACCACTCACCGGGGACTGGCCATGTCTTGCGGGAGGTGAAACCAATCCTGTAGTTTGGCCTCTAGGCCCACCCCCACCTGTGGAACAGATAGAGGCAATGAAAGAGGGCAGCAACATACAGTGGAGTTCGAAATTATTGGCACCCTTGAAAATATGAACAAAACATAATGTATAAAATAAATAATACAAATACTATATTGTATGCTATTTATTTTTCCATTATATTATTTTATACTAACACAATTACTCAGAGAAACAGATTCTATTTAACAAGTAATACATACATAAAAAAAGCTATCTACAGGTGCATTCGGAAAGTATTCAGACCCCTTGACTTTTGTTTCACATTTTGTTACGCAACAGCCTTATTCTAAAATGCATTCAATTGTTTTTTCCCCTACTAAATCTACACAAATTACCCCATAATGAGTAAGCAAAAACAGGTTTTTATTTATTTTTACAAATGTATTCAAAACAAAAAACTGATATCAGATTTACATAAGTATTTAGACAATTTACTCAGTACTTTGTTGAAGCACCTTTAGCAGCGATTACAGCTTCAAGTCTTGGGTATGACGCTACAAGCTTGGCACACCTGTATTTGGGGAGTTTATCCTATTCTTCTCTGCCGATCCTCTCAAGCTCTGTCAGGTTTGATGGGGTGTCATCGCGGCACAGATATTTTCAGGTCTCTCCAGAGATGTTAGATCAGGTTCAAGTCAGAGCTCTGGCTGGGCCACTCAAGGACATTCAGAGACTTGCCCCGACGCCACATTTTTCGCTTTGTCATTATAGGGTTTTGTGTGTAGATTGAAGGATTTAAAAAAAACAATTTTAGAAAACAGCTGTAACTTAACAAAATGTGGAAAAAGTGAAGGGGTCTGAATACTTTCCGAATGTAATATATACGGTTGAAGTCGGAAGCTTATATACACTTAGGTTGGAGTCATTAAAACTCGTTTTTCAACCACTCCACAAATTTCTTGTTAACAAACTATAGTTTTGGCAAGTCGGTTAGGACATCTACTTTGTGCATTTCAGTGGGTCAGAAGTTTACATACACTAAGTTGACTATGCCTTTAAACAGCTTGGAAAATTCCATAAAATTATGTCATGGCTTTAGAAGCTTCTGATAGGCTAATTGACATCATTTGAGTCAATTGGAGGTCTACCTGTGGATGTATTTCAAGGCCTACCTTCAAACTCAGTGCCTCTTTGCTTGACATCATGGGAAAATCAAAAGAAATCAGCCAAGACCTCTGAAAAAAAAATTGTAGACCTCCACAAGTCTGGGTCATCATTGGGAGCAATTTCCAAATGCCTGAAGGTATCACGTTCATCTGTACAAACAATAGTACGCAAGTATAAACACCATGGGACAACGCAGCCGCCATACCGCTCAGGAAGGAGACGCATTCTGAGATGAACGTACTTTGGTGCAAAAAGTACAAATAAATCCCAGAACAACAGCAAAGGACCTTGTGAAGATGCTGGAGGAAACAAATACAAAAGTATCTATATCCACAGTAAAACGAGTCCAATATCGACATACCGCTCTGCAAGGAAGACCGCCATAAAGAAGCCAGACTACGGTTTGCAACTGCACATGGGGACAAAGATCATACGTTTTGGAGAAATGTCCTCTGGTCTGATGAAACAAAAATAGAACTGTTTTGCCATAATGACCATCATTATGTTTGGAGGAAAAAGGGGGAGGCTTGCAAGCCAAAGAACACCATCCCAACCGTGAAGCATGGGGGTGGCAGCATCATGTTGTGGGGGTGCTTTGCTGCAGGAGGGACTGGTGCACGTCACAAAATAGATGGCATCATGAGGAAGGACAATTATGTGGATATATTGAAGCAACATCTCAAGACATCAGTCAGGAAGTTAAAGCTTAGTCGCAAATGGGTCTTCCAAATGGACAATGACCGCAAGCATACTTCCAAAGTTGTGGCAAAATGGCTTAAGGACAACAAAGTCAAGGTATTGGAGTGGCCATCACAAAGCCCTGACCTCAATCCTATAGAAAATGTGGGCAGAACTGAAAAAGCGCGTGCGAGCAATGAGACCTACAAACCTGACTCGGTTACACCAGCTCTGTCAGGAGGAATGGGCCAAAATTCACCCAACTTATTTTGAGAAGCTTGTGGAAGGCTACCCGAAACATTTGACCCAAGTTAAACAGTTTAAAGGCAATGCTACCAAATACTGATTGAGTGTATGTAAACTTCTGACCCACTGGGAATGTGATGAAAGAAATAAAAGCTGAAATAAATCATTCTCTCTACTATTATTCTGACATTTCACATTCTTAAAATAAAGTGGTGATCCTAACTGACATAAGACAGGGAACTTTTCTAGAATTAAACCTAGTTTAAATGTATTTGGCTAAGGTGTATGTAAACTTCCGACTTCAACATCTGCTTTATCTGCTGGATTCAGGTACTGTCTTGATAGAAATAACTTTCTCTGGTGTGATTATGTGTCGGTCTCCCGCTTAATTTGTGTACACACTCTCCTAACCTTGAAGAGTATTTATATATATATATATGTCAAAAACCTGGTTGCCTCTGCCATGAGGCTGAAACTTGGCCACAAGGGGATGTTCCAGCAAGACAATAACCCCAAACACACATCAAAATCAACAAAGAAATGGTAAATTGACCACAAAATCAACACCTCCAGACTAGAGGTCTTCACCCGAATGCCCAAGGCCCGATCCAGGATCTGAGTGGGTCTTGATCTAGAATTCTAGATAATGTTACAGGTCTGGGTCGGATCTGATGATTGTTAAGGTTCTCAAGGAAGGTGTAATTTTAACTGACTTCTCCGAAAGGACCTGTACAGATCCGAAAGAGACTGCTGCGGTAGAGGAGCGAGAGACCTTGTATAATTTATGCTGCTGCTCTTTTCAAGAGTGATGCCTGTAGCTTGTTATTGTTGTTGGTCAACTATAAGTCATCAAAGTGGAATTGGGCTACAGTCATAGAGCCTCAATGTGGTAAAAGTTAGGAGATATCTAAACAATGGAAGATGGAATTAAAATGACAGAATTAAAAGTTAAGAAGAAGGATAGGCTACAATAACCAAGAGCTAACAGGTAGGCTGCTATACTTAATATTCTAAATGGGCTTGTTGTTATTTGTAACTGTAGGATGAGAAAGTGCATGCAGCCTCAATTAGCCTAGCAGCCTCAATTAGCCTAGCAGCCTCAATTAGCCTAGCTTGCTCCCCGAGTCACTCGCTCACAGTATCAAGGCCCCTCCCCACCTACTAAAGCGGACATCTCTCTCCCTCTCCCTCGCGCTTAATCAGCTCTGGTTAATGAAGTAGCTTCCCTCATTCGGATCGGACAGGGTTTGGATCTAACCAGGTCTATACGGAACGGGTCTAGTGGTCCTCGGGTTCGTTCGGAACGGGTCACTATTTTTAAAATGAATTTTCGCATGTCGGTTCCGGGTGGAAAAGCCCCAGGTCCATTTCAGAAGGGGTCCAACTTTTTGGACCCGTGAAGACCTCTATTCCAGACTTGAACCCCATTGAATACCTGTGGTTAAAATTGAAGAGGGCAGTCCATAAGCGCAGACAAAAGATAAAGGATTTGGAAAAATTCTGTATGGAGGAATGGACTAAAATCCCTCCAATACAATAATTCTCCAATCTCATAAAACATTTTAAGCACACTGCTGTTATCTTCACAAGCTGAGGTATTGAAAGTTATTGAAAACAGGGGTGCCAATCCTTTTTACCCTTATCTTTGAGAAAAAAAGTAATATTACTTGTTAAACAATCTCTTTTCTGAGCAATTATATTAATATAAAATAATATAGTTTCCAGATTTTTGTTTGTAGCATACAATATAGCCCAGCATTTTGATGCTCATCAAGGGTGCCAATAATTTCGCACATACATTTTCATACACATTTTTGTATATAGTCTTTTGTATATAGTTATGTATATATACAAAAAACACATAAATACACACCATACAATATAGTAAGGGCCAATTCTAAATCGTCCTCTAAGGGTTTTCCAACTGGCGGCCCGGCCCGCGGGTCAAATGGTTTTATTTATACGTTTTGAGATTTGTATTTATAAATATAGAGAGATTTTTTTGTGTGTGTGTGGGGGGGATTTTCATTGTTGAACATAAGACTGTAAAAAATCCAGGAAATCAGCTCCAAGTGATTTTCATTTTTAAAAATCTGTTCCCAAGTATTTTCATGCATAACAGAGAGACGTGATCATGTCAAAATCAAATCAAATGTTATTTGTCACATGCGCCGAATACAACAGTGAAATGCTTACTTACAATCCCTTAATTAACCGACAATGCGGTTTAAGAAAATACCCCCAAAAAAGTAAGAGATAAGAATAACAAATAATTAAACAGCAGCAGTAAATAACAATAGTGGGGCTATATACAGGGGGTACCGGTACAGAGTCAATGTGGAGTCAATATACAAATGTAAGCAAGGTTTGAAATGATTATGTTTTAGTATCTGTTTGGGCTTCTTGCAGTCAATTTGCAGTCAAATTATTTGTAATTATGTTCCGGCCCCCCAACCATCCGCACAAGAAAAACTGCCTACGGCTGAATCTAGTTGCTGATCCCTGCCCTATGCACCTGTGGAGATTTGAAAGGATTTGATTGGTATAAGCAATATGGGTTAACTTCCACCTAGCAGAGGGCAAATCCTCTCAGATCTCCACAGGTGAATATGGCACTGGCCTTATGGGGTAGATTTGGGATTGGGACAAACTCTCCTCCCAGCCATTCCACTTACTTTGACCAGATAGGAGCCGGGCTCCACTGAGCACGCCCAGTAGTGCCTGCCCTGGGTGATGGCCACGTCGCCCACCAGGAGGTCTGCAGTCAGGTGACAGGAAGTGAGCGCTCGGTCAGCGGCCTGCATCAGGGACAGGCCGGGGACGCTCCGGGCACAGCGCTGTTCCTTACTCACCACCAGCCGGTCGGCATGGAGACCCCAGCGAGAGTCCAGGTAGAAATTTAACACTGAGAGAGAGGAGGCCAGGGGAGGATAGGGAGATGGAGAGGGGGAAAGAAAGAGGGAGGGTGGAAGGAGGAGTGCATAAGTAGGAAGGAGAGAAGAGGGAAGAGGTAGGTTTTGATGAGATAGAGTAGAGAAGCGAAGTAGGAGAGAGGGAAGACGATAAGGGCACAGAGGAGGTAAATACAGGGTAGTGCTGAGCAATTAGTGCTTTTTGAGGTTGGTTCAATTATTCAAAAATAATCACTTTTTTATTTTTTATTTCGATTAAAGAAATGTACATTAAATGCAATGTGCATTATGTGGGTTGAATGCTGTAAAAACACAGAATAAAACAATGATGGTAGTGACTGCTTATCACTTTAACCATAATTTATTCACATTACTTTAATAAAATATTTGTTTTATTTGATAACTTTATATTTAATTCCAAGTTCTCATCTCTATAGAGCTGCTGCCTATGCTGTCTGACAGAATCACTA
Source organism: Salvelinus alpinus (assembly GCF_045679555.1). Classification (NCBI taxonomy): domain Eukaryota; kingdom Metazoa; phylum Chordata; class Actinopteri; order Salmoniformes; family Salmonidae; genus Salvelinus; species Salvelinus alpinus. The sequence goes on along the minus strand of NC_092111.1, from coordinate 1,356,084 downwards.
TTTTAGTCGTTTTCAAAGTAAATAAGGCCTACTTTTTTATTTAATTTGACCCCCTTTTCTCCCCAATTTCGTGGTATCCAATTGTTAGTAATTACTATCTTGTCTCATCGCTACAACTCCCGTACGGGCTCGGGAGAGACGAAGGTCGAAAGCCATGCGTCCTCCGAAACACAACCCAACCAAGCCGCATTGCTTCTTAACACAGCGCGCCTCCAACCCGGAAGCCAGCCGCACCAATGTGTCGGAGGAAACACCGTGCACCTGGATCCCTTGGTTAGCGCGCACTGCGCCCGGCCCGCCACAGGAGTCGCTGGTGCGCGATGAGACAAGGATATCCCTACCGGCCAAACCCTCCCTAACCCGGACGACGCTAGGCCAATTATGCGTCACCCCACGGACCTCCCGGTCGCGGCCGGCTGCGACAGAGCCTGGGCGCGAACCCAGGGTCTCTGGTGGCGCAGCTAGCGCTAATAAGGCCTACTTTTGACTGCTGAATACCAACTATCAATCACTTAGATCATGTATTTACGCGCTCGTGATGCAACTGCTTTCTGTCCCTCTTCATCGCACGTTCTCTCTTGTCTCAGTCTCTGTGTCTGCTCCGCATAGAGCAGACAAGTTCAAGCGGGCACGCAATGGATTATGGTCATTGTAGTTAATTATCAAGTTTTCTGAGCTAAACAATGTAGAATATTGGCCTGTTGAAAACTAAAACTCCCTACTACATCGCACAGTTCAGGCTTGATCTGAGTTATCTATACAGAAACCGCACATTGAGCTCACAGAACAAAACAGAACAAAGTGGAATTCAAAATAATTGAACCGACGTCGGTCAATTAGTTGTTTAAAAAACAAAAAATAACCGATATTTCTGTTAATCGATCAGCACTAATACAGGGATAGAGGAGTAGTAAGATGCAGTATATTAAGAAAGTATTCAGGCCCCTTGACTTTTTCCACATTTTGTTATATTACAGCCTTATTCTAAAAATGGTTTAAAAAAAATTCCCCTCATCAATCTTCACGCAATACTCCACAATGACAAAGCAAAAACTGTTTCCGAATTTTTTGATAATTTCTATTAAAAAAAATGGAAATATTACATTTACATAAGTATTCAGATTTTTTACTCAGTACTTTGTTAAAGCACCTTTGGCAGCGATTACAGCCTCGTCTTCTTGGGTATGACGCTACAAGCTTGGCACACCTGTATTTGAGGAGTTTCTCCCATTCTTCTCTGCAGATCCTCTCAAGCTCTGTCGGGTTGGATGGGGAGCATTTCTGCACAGCTATTTTCAGGTCTCTCCAGAGATGTGGTTCAAGTCCAGGCTCTGGCTGGGCCACTCAAGGACATTCATAGACTTGTCCCGAATCCACTCCTGCGTTGTCTTGGCTGTGTGCTTAGGGTCATTGTCCTGTTGGAAGGTGAACCTTTGCCCCAGTCTGAGGTCCTGAGCACTTTGGAACAGGTTTTCATCAAGGATCTCTCTGTACTTTGCTCCGTTCATCTTTCCCTCGATCCTGACTAGTCTCCCAGTCCCTGCTGCTGAAAAACATCCTCACAGCATCCTGCCACCACCATGCATCATTGTAGGGATGGTGTCAGGTTTCCTCCAAATGTGACGCTTGGCATTCAGGCCAAAGAGTTCAATCTTGGTTTCATCAGACCAGAGAAACTTGAAGCGGGCTGTCATGTGCCTTTTACTGAGGAGTGGTTCTATCTGGCCACTCTACCATAAAGGCCTGATTGGTGGAGTGCTGCAAAGATGGTTGAAATACTGTTTTCACTTTGTCATTATGGGGTATTGTGTGTAGATTGATGGGGGGGGGAATATTTTATACATTTTAGAATAAGGCTGTAATGTTACAGAATGTGGAAAAGGGCTCTGAATACTTCCTGAATGCACTGTATAGAATCAGGGCAACAAAGAAAGAACTGAGAAGTTTAACAGAGACGAGGGACAAAGAACTGTCATGCAACTCCTCTGGAATGAAAAGAGGAGACATGGACTAGGAGAGAGGGAGTCAAACTGTCTTTCATCAACAAACTAGAAACTGATAGAAAACAGTCAAGCAGAAGGTCAATCAAAGGAGAAGGAGATGCATCGTTCCTAAATTGGGATTATTAATATTCCTGAGGGAAACATAGCAGAATAGAATCGTTTACCAAGGGAGACAAGGAATACATTGACCACTCCGGACTTCCCAGACACATTAGCATAGATCTCAATCAACTCAATCCATTTGTTAAGCCTCAGGTTTGAACAAATAGCAAACCTCATCAACACACTCTGAGATCTCATTATGGAGGGAGAACGAGGGTGCCTGGGAGGACAAGAGATGCATGGTATAAATGTAAAAAGAGGTCGAGATATGTGCGAAGCAACAAGAGGAAAAATGAGAAAAGAGTGTCGATGCTCACATTAACAGGCAGAGGGGGAGATGTGGATTGAGAGAGTGGACCTAGGAGTGGAACGAGTGAGATGAGGAGAGACATGTGAAGACAGTGTTCAGAGGATGGGTTGGATAGAGAGATGGGATGGGAGGAGAGTTGGATGGTATGGGTAGAGAGAAGGATGGGAATGGGCAGAAAAATAGAGAAATTAGTCATTAAGATGATCTCTATGGATACTGTTCGGATGCATATCAGTTATACCAATACTGATGAGATCATGTGTGTGTGTGTGTGTGTAGTGTGCATGTAGTGTGTGTACCTATAGAACAGTGTATAAACCTCACCCGGTGCTGGCGGGGTGTGTAGGTACACCTCCTCACTGTACTCCCCGAAGCCCGCCTTGTTGCAGCCTCTCACCCTCAACACATACACACTGTCCATCTCCAACCTGTCAATCACAGCACTGGTTCCGCCCACCTCCTCCAGCCGCTGCCAACCCCAGCGGGCCGCAGCCAATCGCCCTTGGATACCACCCCTGGCCCCGCCTCCTGGCACCACCCCCCGGCGACGAAACTCCACAGAGAAGTGCCAGGCGGGGGCGGATTCCTGAGGCAGCCGCCAACACAGGAAGAGCTGGTCATAGGCCAGGGTCTTTTGGGTGTCAATAACAGGGGCCAGAGGGGCTGATGGGAGAAAGCATTATAGCTGTCAGTCAGATGTTGGATACAAAAAACATACTCTCTGGCTTGATTACATATGCAATACTATCAGATGTTCACTACAGTTTGCTAATGCATAGTTGAAGATACAGTATGATTCAGTAAAATGACATAACTAATGGTAGACTCAGCGAGATGATGTTGCCACGAGCAGCACAGCAGATATTCAGATGAGCGCGATGCAACACTGCTCTCACACAGCCACACAGAGTACCTGCGCATGTGCACGGGTGCGCTTCGCGCTTCTACAACGTGATAGCTACAGGAGAAGTTTAACCTTGCGCTTCGACGCTCTCAGTTGTTGCGGAAATTGACCCACTACTGCTGTTTATCTTGTGCATTTATTTAATCTTGCTGAGTCTACCTTTAAATTGAATTACCACCAAAATGTTACATGATTGTATTCTGTAGTATGTAATTTCTCTTACATCCTCTCTTTCCTCTCCTAAATCCCTTTTTCAATACTCTGGCTCTAACCCTGCTCTCTGGTTGACTATCCCTCTATGTCTCCATAGCCCCCTCCTCTATCCTCCTCTCTCTCTGACTGACTCTATCCCTCAACGTCTCCCCAGCCTCCTCCTTTATCCTCCTCTCTTACTCTCTCTCTGACTGACTCTATCCCTCAACGTCTCCCCAGCCTCCTCCTTTATCCTCCTCTCTCTCTGACTGACTCTATCCCTCTAACCCTCCCTAGCCCCCTATCCCCTCCTTTATCCTCTCCTCTGTCTCACCCTGGATGAACTGCAGGTCTGTGAGGAGTTTGAGCTCTTTGGAGACGTCCAGCTGGAAGTGTCTGAAGGAGGGATCAGCGGCCAGAGAGAAACACTGCAGCCCCTCGATGGACGTGGATAACCTTGGAGAGAGAGAGAGAGAGAGAGAGAGAGAGAGAGAGAGAGAGAGAGAGAGAGAGAGAGAGAGAGAGAGAGAGAGAGAGAGAGAGAGAGAGAGAGAGAGAGAGAGAGAGAGAGAGAGAGAGAGAGAGAGAGAGAGAGAGAGAAGGAAATAGAGAGTGCGGAGTCATACACACACATACACATAGACTTTTAGAATAATTATTTGGGATTAGATGACAAGTCCGAGGAGAGAGGTATGCACTACACAGACTTAACAACTTTATTATTAGGGTAATACGCAATTAGAGTAACTTTAATTGATAGCAGATAGATTAATCTTGGTTAATCCAGAACTAAAGTCTCACGTAATTGGTCAGCTGCTCGATTAAATTTTGGGTCCATGCATGTTAAGAGAAGGGACTAAGAGACGCTAGAATGAGGAGCAGAACCGGAACGAGGAGCTCCAACTTCTCTCTTTGCTGGCCGAATGCCTCCTCCCCTTCCCGAAATCCGAAAGATATATATATTTTTTCACCTTTATTTAACCAGGTAGGCTAGTTGAGAACAAGTTCTCATTTGCAACTGCGACCTGGCCAAGACAAAGCAAAGCAGTGTGACACAGACAACAACACAGAGTTACACAAGATGCTAATACCTGCGAAATCGTGATTTGACCAAATAACCAGTTACAAAAAAATAAAACACCGGAACTACTGCTGCTTGTTATCCCACGCAACCCATTCCATTCCCTACAGATTCTACGGTACCAGTTATGTTGACATAGACCTGTCCACGAGACATTACAGATACTGTAGATTAATGAGACTACACCCTGTAGCAGTCTACTGTCTACTTGTATAACTACATGTTTCATGCCACTAATCCAGTGTCAGTCTAACAAACCATCATTGGAAACAGTGAACACTGGTTGGAGCACAACTACATAGAACACCCATCACTCAAGCCACGCCACGTTCTCTTTATCAAACAGGTCTACTGGCTCCCTCTTGTGGCCATTTGTCATTTTGCTGATGCCGTGGGATGAGCAGTGAAAGCACACACAAGAGGGAAAGAAGAATAGACAATAGACATTGATTGGAGGACTGGGTGAGAGGAAATGGAACAATAAGAACAGAGAAACAAACAAACAAAACAAAACAAACAAAGGAACGGAAAAATCAACAAAACTAGGGCGTTAAAGAGCCCTGGGTATTCGTCCAAAATAGAACCCTATTCCCTACCATGCACTACTTTGGATCAGAGCTCTATGGGGAATAGGGTGCTATTTGTATAAGCTTCCACGCTGTCTGCTGCCCAGCCAGTCAGACCTGTTGTGTGTACAGTACCTGCTGTGTGTCTGGCGCGCTGCCTGGACGAAGCAGGGCGGGTCCGTCTCCTTCAGCAGCTCTTGGGAGAACGCCATGAGACCTGCGTGTTCTAGCAGGCTCCGCCTCTCCGCCACCTGGCCCGCCAACGCCTCGCCCCGCCTCTGCCGTGCCCCCTCCAGGGCCTGAGACAATGAGGCGTGGCGCTCAGCGAGAAGGGCGGTCAGGTCTCTCACGCTCTGAGACAGCTGCTCCCGTGCCGCTACGCTGTTCGCCTGTGGACAGACAGCAACACACAGGGAGGAGTAGGACCGTAGAGATGTAATGTATTTCAATCAATATTATTCTAGAATCGTGTTCTATTTCATTCTGTGGTTAAGCCTGGCTACGCAGTCAGACAGCAACACACAGGGAGGTTAGGAAGACCACAGAGATGATGTATTAGACAGCAACACACAGATTAGGACCGTAGAGCTATGTATTATGAATACAGTATACATGAGCATATGATGTCTACTGTGGTAAACAATGCTGTCTATGGTGGTGTGGTCAGTAAGATCAATATATTAGCCAGCTTGCTTAAATATTATTATATATTATTGCCCGCACAGTGGAGCTCATATGATGAATTGACCATTTTTTTTACAAAAGAAAACTTGGTCTAATTGACTCAACATCTAAAAACACATATCTAAGGTAAACTTCCTTAATTAATCCAAAGTTATTTCTGGTTGTTTATCAAAGTTAGCTGGCTAACTCATTGATCCTGCTTTGTGGTATACCCCTCTGGTGGCTTATTTCTGGACCTCTGCAGACCGCAGTATTATTTAGTCACCTCTGTCTGAGTGGTGGCACTCTCCAGCTGTGAGATCTGGCCCAGCACCGTCTCCTGGTTGGACAGAATGTAGTTAATCTCCTTGGTAATCTTGTCCTGTCAAATAAACAAAGAGTTAATGCCCTGACCAGACTTAATCCTAATGCACATCAGTAGCTCTGTATTACCCTACATTTGAACTGTATTCATCTCTTACACACTGGATGATCTAAACCCACAGCTCAATGGCGACTTACCCCTTTTCTGTCATACTACTAGACTAACCACCAACCATTGAGGGCCAATCTCCATTGCGTGTGATATCCACTAATGCCACTGAGTATAACAATATTGCCATTTAGGTACTTTTATTCAAAGCAGCTCAGGTATTACATACATTATGCAGTAAATCCCACAGTATAAGGCCAATGCAGGAACCATGCTACAACCAATTAAGCCATTGCACCCAGATGCCTACCTTGAGTGTCTGGTAGGCCTGGGCGACTGGCGCCACCTTGTGCCCGGCGTGGACGCGGCGCAGCTTGCAGAGCGGGCACAGCAACCGCTGGCACGTCCTACAGTAGAAGTGCAGACGCTCCTGGTCATGCTCCGGACACGACAGAACCTGGAGGAGGAGGAGAGACAAGAGGGGTGAGAGAGAGGAGAGAAGAGAGGGATGAGTGAGGGATGAGAGAGAGGCAGGCCTCACCTTGGGCCTGAAGTTGAGGGTGGGCTGGACGTGTTCGTGCTGGGCGCGCGGCGTCCCCCAGGGGTGGTAGAGCTTGAAACACTCGTTACAGAAGCTGGCTTGGCAGTCGGCGCAGCCCTTAGTGGCCTCCAGGGACTGGGGAGGCTTGCAGAACTGACACATCACAGCCACACTGCCCAGGCTCACTGTGTGCCTGTACCTAAGAGAGGGGGGAGAGGAAGATAGAGGGGAATGATTAAAGGGAGGAGGGTAGGGGAGCGAGAGAGAGAGAGCATGGGCGAATTAGGGCAGGATAGTAGTAGATAGGGGGTGGGCGAGGTTGGAAAAGGCGAAAGAAAGAGAGACAAAAATAAGAAAGACGGAAGGAGAGAACAGGGCCAAGACAGAGAGAGAGGGGATGGGTAGAGCGGGTGATAAATAACATAACAGAGGTTACTCTACATGGGGAAAATAAGCTTTTAGCCGTTACACTGCAGTAGTCCAGTGGAAGTGCAATGTATTTCTGCTACAGTAGGTTGCTGCAGTGTGTTGCTGCAGTGTGTTGCAGTCTGGGAGCTCTGCTAATTTCCTCTCTAGGTCAGCTCCATGCTGATTAACAAGAGTGGCACCCTATTCCCTATATAATCCACTACTTTTGACCAGGACCCATACTATTTTTGACCAGGGTGCTGGTGCTGATGCTGGTGTGTGTGTGTGTGTCACGGGTGAGATCTGAACAGACTGGGAAACCAACGTCTTCAACAGACCAAGAGGAAATTCCTTCCCGACGGTGACACTGATTTTGCAGGCACGGTAAGGCTGGGCAATATGGCCAAAATATCATACAGTATCAAGGTATTTTATGTTTTTGAATAATAAAAGTTCTAAATTTGCTTTATGAGAAGTGTGTGACCATAAGATGGCAACACATACATTCTAAGCGATTTCAATGGGTCTTTCTCCTTTCTGATTGTTTTATACTGTTCAATTCAACTTAAAACAAAAAATAATTTTCAGCATTTTCATCAATTTCTGCATTTCCTGCAATCATTTGAGATCATTTCCACACTGCCACGTAGGGCTGCACGATATGGGCAAACAATTTTAAATAAAATGTTGCAGTTGCGATTTAGAGCAAACCATTTGGGTGAACTGTTGGAATCATGGAAATAGAATGATTATTCTAATTCTATAGTTAGGCTATAATAGTGGGCACTTTGAATACAGTGTTGTTCGACATGACAAAGAATAAAAATGCCAGGGAGGAGTTATGGTGACAGGGTAGGAACCAAAGTGATGGTCAGTGTTTCATAGGGGACCCTTTGGTTACATTTAATGTTTTCTCTTAGATACTTCCTGTAGCTAACATGTTCATGCTTCGCATATTGCTCTTGGATTTAGAAGATGCTGTTGCACAAACGACATGCTGATTTAGGTCCATCCCTGGTATTATCAGGCTGTATAGCTAGTAGAGGTCGACCGATTATAATTTTTCAACGCCGATACCGATACCGATTATTGGAGGACCAAAAAAGACGATACCGATTAATGGGACGATTTTTAAAAATGTATTTGTAATAATGACAATTACAACAATACTGAATGAACACTTATTTTAACTTAATATAATACATCAATAAAAATCTATTTAAAAATCAAATAAATAATGAAACATGTTCAATTTGGTTTAAATAATGCAAAAACAAAGTGTTGGAGAAGAAAGTAAAAGTGCAATATGTGCCATGTAAGAAAGCTAACGTTTAAGTTCCTTGCTCAGAACATGTGTAACGGTCGTCGGATGAAGATGAAGAATGGGACCAAAGCGCAGCGTGGTAAGTGTTCATGTTTTTCTATAGAACTGAACACTATACAAAATAACAAGAGAATAAATGAAACCGAAACAGTCCTGTCAGGTGCAGAAACACAAAACAGAAAATAACTACCCACAAAGCATCGGTAGGGAAAAGCTACCTAAGTATGATTCTCAATCAGAGACAACGATAGACAACTGCCTCTGATTGAGAACCACACCCGGCCAAACACAAAGAAATACAAAACATAGAAAATTAACATAGAATGCCCACCCAAATCACACCCTGACCAAACAAAAATAGAGACATAAAAAGCTCTCTACGGTCAGGGCGTGACAACATGAGAACATATGAAAGCTGGTGGTTCCTTTTAACATGAGTCTTCAATATTCCCAGGTAAGAAGTTTTAGGTTGTAGTTATTATAGAAATTATAGGACTATTTCTCTCTATACGATTTGTATTTCACATACCTTTGACTATTGGATGTTCTTATAGGCACTTTAGTATTGCCAGTGTAACAGTATAGCTTCCATCCCTCTCCTCGCCGCTACCTGGGCTCGAACCAGGAACACATCGACAACAGCCACCCTCGAAGCAGCGTTACCCATGCAGAGCAGGGGAACAACTACTCCAAGTCTCAGAGCGAGTGACGTTTGAAACGCTATTAGCGCGCACCCCGCTAACTAGCTAGCCATTTCACATCGGTTACACCAGCATAATCTCGAGAGTTGATAGGCTTGAATTCATAAACAGCAGAGCTGCTGGCAAAACGCACGAAAGTGCTGTTTGAATGAATGATTACGAGCATGCTGGTGCCCACCATCGCTCAGTCAGACTGCTCTATCAAATCATAGACTTAATTATAACATAATAACACACAGAAATACAAGCCTTAGGTTAGCTGTTCGTAATGTTTTGTCTAGTGATCGATAAACTCACAAACGCTTGGATTGCTTTCGCTGTAAAGCATATTTTCAAAATCTGACACGATAGGTGGATTAACAACAAGCTAAGCTGTGTTTTGGTATATTTCACTTGTGATTTCATGAAAATAAATATTTTTTATTTTTCTTGGCGCTCTGCAATTCAGCGGTTGTTTACGAAAATGATCTCGTTAAAGGGATCCGTGCGCCAAGAGGTTAAATTACTATGGTCGAATCCGGAAACTGTCATCTCGAAAACAAAACATTTATTCTTTCAGTGAAATACGGAACCGTTCCGTATTTTATCTAACGGGTGGCATCCATCAGTCTAAATATTCCTGTTACATTGCACAACCTTCAATGTTATGTCATAATTACGTAAGATTCTGGCAAATTAGTTCGCAATGAGCCAGGCGGGCCCAAACTGTTGCATATACACTGACTCTGCGTGCAATGAACGCAAGAGAAGTGACACAATTTCACCTAGTTAATATTGCCTGTGTAACGGTTCTCGTAGGCTGAAGGAAGAGTGGACCAAGGTGCAGCGTTTAAAATGTTCATGATTTAATCCAAAAAGAAACCAAATCGAACAAAAACAACAAACAGCAGAACGAAAGCAAAACAGTTCTGTCTGGTGCAGACACAAAACAGAAAACAACTACCCACAAAACACAGGTGGGGAAAAGGCTACCTAAGTATGGTTCTCAATCAGAGACAAGGGATAGACAGCTGCCTCTGATTGAAAACCACACCCGGCCAAACACACAGAAATAGAAAACATAGAACACACAACATAGAATGCCCACCCCAACTCACGCCCTGACCAAACCAAAATAGAGACATAAAAAGGATCTCTAAGGTCAGGGCGTGACAGCCTGCTAACCTGGATTTCTTTTAGCTAAATATGCAGGTTTAAAAACATATACTTCTGTGTATTGATTTTAAGAAAGGCATTGATGTTTATGGTTAGGTAGACGTTGGAGCAACGACAGTCCTTTTTCGCGACTGCATCGATTATATGCAACGCAGGACAAGCTAGATAAACTAGTAATATCATCAACCATGTGTAGTTATAACTAGTGATTATGATTGATTGATTGATTGTTTTTTATAAGATAAGTTTAATGCTAGCTAGCAACTTACCGTGGCTTCTTACTGCATTCGCGTAACAGGCGGGCTCCTCGTGAGGCAGGTGATTAGAGCGTTGGACTAGTTACCCGTAAGGTTGCAAGATTGAATCCCTGAGCTAACAACGTTCTGCCCCTGAACAAGGCAGTTAACCCACCGTTCCTAGGCCGTCATTGAAAATAAGAATGTGTTCTTAACTGACTTGCCTAGTTAAATAAAGGTATAAAAAAAAAAACGCCGTCCAAAATGACCGATTTCCGATTGTTATGAAAACTTGAAATCGGCCCTAATTAATCGTCCATTCCGATTAATCGGTCGACCTCTAATAGCTAGTTACGTTTGCTCTGACTCAGTACATTTATTAGCTAGCCAGCTAACTAGCAATTAGCATTAGTGGCTATTTAGGCCCAACTTTTGGCCCAACTTGCAAAGAAAAGACAAACTAGCCATTTGCAGATGTAAGAAACACAAACTAATAGTGTAATTATAGAACGCTAGTGGATTTATATTAAGAAGCAAAGAGAAAACAGCATAGTTGTCATCATTGTTGAATGTGCTGCATTGACCACTGAACGCAAGTGTCTCGTGGTCGAGGAACAACAAATGTGCACAGGGTGAGGGGCTAGGTCTTTGTGGAAAGCGGCATGAGAGATGACTATAAAAATGGACGTTACACATGGTGTATCACATTCAATATCCGTTATAGAAGGTAAAGTAAAAACCCAAACCAGTCTGTGCATCAAAATACGGTATACTGCCCAGCCCTAAGGGCTACATCCTCCCTTACAGAAAATACACGATTTCACAAGTGGCAAATCACATTATTTCATGTGAAATTTCACATGAAAATCATGTGAAAATGTGTTTTCACATGTGTAGTTTCATGTTATCACGTGTAGTTTCATGTTATCACATGTTGCTTTACATGTTATTACCTTAACTTCACATTAGATCACATGGGATCACATAAAATGTATGTGTCTTTTCCGTAAGACCATGACCTGTGCATAGTGCATGTGTGCGTACTTGCGTGTATAAATGTAAGTGTGTATAAATGTGTGTGTGTGTGTTACCTCTCTACAATGCGCTCCAAGGTGAGGTTACGCAGGCAGTCAGTCAGGCCCTTCTCTCCCAGCTCTACCTCTCTCCCACAGGGCGGGCACGGAAACAACATCGCAGGGGGCGGCGGTTCCTTACGCCGTCGCCCCGGCGACGGATACGTCCCAAATCCTGGACAAAGGGTGACAGAGGGGGAGGAGTCAGTCAGTGGGATGAGGAGAGAGGGATGGGTAAAGAGTGGAGGAAATAGAGAGAAAGAGAGAAGGATGTGTGCATTTCCATCGCATCCCCAGACTAGTCCTATTGATCGTCACTTGACATTGAATCTAAAGACACATACACACACACATACACACACTCTCTCTCATGTGCAAACACACATTTACACAAACACACACACATTACCTGAACGTAGCACGCGGTCGATGGGTCGATGGTCGGCCTTGCTGGGCATGGGCCTGCGTGCCTGGCGGGGAGAGCGGGTGTTGGGGGTGGAGGCAGGAGAGTTGGGCTCGGGTGGCAGCTCCGGAGGAGGGTAGCCATTTTGAACCAGGACCTCTGAGGCACACATCAGGCAGACGCTGTGCTGACATGGCAGGACCACGGGCTGCTTGACGATCTCCTTACACACTGGGCAATGCAGCTCGCACTCAATGCTCTTCACGTTAGACTGGGGAGGAGGGAGAGGTGGAGAGTCAATGAATCACACAGGTAGGGGTCCTGTGGTGCTTGGTTGGTAGCGCATGGTGCTTGCAATGCAAGGGTTGTGGGTTTGATTCCCATGGGGGGACCAGTACAAAAAACTATGAGAATATGTGCACTCACTACTGTAAGTCACCTCTGGATAAGAGCCTCTGGTAAATGGAATGTAAAATGGGTCACTTTTACTTTGATATTCAAGGGAATTAATTCATTGAATTAAAACGAACCCACCAAGACAGAAAAAGAATGGGTAGAGGGATGAATTTATAGTGTTTGAAAGGAGAACGAAGTAAGTACACAGCGCGGGACCAAAATAGAGGAATGACATGAAGAAGAGGTATTGAAATGAAACAGTTGTGCCCCCAACGACAATAAACTGCAGCACTCAAGATGCTACGGTCTCTGGTCAAAAATAACGCACCATATAGGTCATAGAGTGCCATTTGGGATGCAGCCGTAGTGTGCGAGATGGCAGATATTTCTCAAGCTAAGTGTTAGCACGTGACAGTGGTCTTTATAAATAGCTGTCCTCGATGGGCTGTCAGAGCAGTGGGAGACTCGTTAAATATCAATAAGGAAGGATGACCAGACATTAATTATTTAATTCCTGCACACGCCTGGTCCGGAGTGTGTGTATGTGTGTGTGTGTGGACGTGTTTAACCAGAAGTCCCCACAAGAATAGTAAACGAACAAAAATTTGACCAACTTGGGACATTTTGTTAGTCCCCACAAGGTCAAATGCTATTTCTAGGGGGTTTAGGGTTAATGTTAAAATTAGTGTTAGGGTTAGAATTACGTTAAGGGTTAGGAGCTAGGGCTAATTTTAGGGTTAGGGTTAGGAGCTAGGGTTAGGTTTAGGGTTAAAAACTTCTTAGGACTAGGCCCCTTTTTTCTCAATTTCCGCCTGAATGACGTGCCCAAAGTAAACTGCCTGTTGCTCAGGCCCTGAAGCCAGGATATGCATATAATTGGTACCATTGGAAAGACAACACTTTGAAGTTTGTAGAAATGTTAAAATAATGTAGGAGAATATAACACAATAGATATGGTAGGAGAAAATCCAATGAAAAACCAACCGGATTTTGAGAGAGAGGCCATCCTCTTAGAATGGCAAGTATAAGGTCATTTTGGAAATAAGCCAAAATTAGCCAAGCCAATTCCTCTGGCTTCCACAGGGTGTCAGCAGTCTATGTTCAAGGTTTCAGGCGTGTAACTTAAAAAACGAATAAGAAATCTCAGTTTTAGTACAGGAACACAGTCTTGGAAATTTGTGTTTGCGAGCGCCATGAAGACAGGACGCACCATCTAAAATCGGTTTCCTACTGAACATACTTCTTTCCGTAAGAAATATTATAGTTTGATTACATTTTAGGGTATCTGAGGAGTAAATAGAAACGTATTTTGACTTGTTGAAACAAAGTTTATGGGTAGATTTTCGGATTCCTTTATCTGCATGTTGAACGAGTGGATTACTCAAATCAATGGCGCCAACTAAACTGACTTTTTGGGATATAAAGAAGGATTTTATCTAACAAAACGACACTACATGTTACAGCTGGGACCCTTTGAATGACAAATCAGAGGAAGATTTTCAAAAAGTAAGTGAATATTTGAACGCTATTTGTGAATTTATGAAACCTGTGCCGGTGGAAAAATATTTTGATGTGGGGCACCGTCCTCAAACAATAGCATGCCATGTTTTCGCTGTAATAGTTACTGTAAGTCGGACAGTGCAGTTATATTAACAAGAATTTAAGCTTTCAACCGATAGAAGACACGTATATGTACCTAAATGTTTAATATCCATAATTTTTATGATTTTATGATGTATTTGAATTGAGCGCCCTCCAGTTTCACTTGGAAGTTGTCCCGCTCTGGCTAAAACAGATCATAATGAGTAAGATTACATGGACAGGGGGGACCTGATCCTAGATCAGCATTCCTACTCTAACCCTGTTAACTGTAGCGGAATCAGTAGCCTAACTGTTGCAGGATGCATCAATACTGATAGCAGCTCTGGTAATAGCCTATGATGTGGTATAAAATTGAGGGTGGGGGGGAAACAGTGCAAACTCTACTCCAGCTGTCTTTCACTAAGGGGATTTTTCAGTGGCACAATGACATCATTCCAGGAAAGGGTTCTATGAAATAAGTAATGGAATTGTAGATCCTAGCCAATAAATAGGCTATCCAAAACTCAGCTTTGTGGCTTTCTGAACCTGAGGCTCCAGGAACTGACTCACACACACACACACACATTGACACGAACAGTGACACACTCACACGCACACGCACACTGACACACAAGTTAATCAGTACATTGAAAAACACTGAAACTAACCGATATCCATTCTATTGATTGCTCTGAGGCAGGGGGAGAGGAGGACGACAACCTTCCTTTGAATTTAATAAACTAATCACATCCACTTAAATGACATGATTTGTACTTGATTATATGCTTTAAGCAACACTATAGCACAGCCTAAATCAAGTGATACTTTTCCCACATTACAGTTTTATTCAATCACTTTGGCGCATTCTTCAGATACACAGTTTCATTCAGAAAGTATTCAGATCCCTTGATTTTTTCCTGCATTTTGTTACGTTACAGCCTTATTCTAAAATTGAATATATCGTTTTTCCCCCTCATCAATCTACACACAATACCCCCATAATGACAAAGCAAAACAGGTTTTTAGACATTTTGTCATATTTATTCAAAATAAAAACTTAAAAACAAATATTACATTTACATAAGTATTCAGATCCTTTATCAGTACTTTGTTAAAAGCACCTTTCGCAGCGATTACAGACTCAAGTATTTTTGGGTATGACGCTACAAGCTTTGCACACCTGCATTTGGGGAGTTTCACCCATTCTTCTCTGCAGATCCTCTCAAGCTATGTCAGGCTGGATGGGGAGCGTCGATGCACAGCTATTTCAGGTCTCTCCAGAGATGTTAGATCGGGTTCAAGTCCGGGCTCTGGCATGGCCACTCAAGGACATTTAAGAGACTTGTCCTGAATCCACTCACGCGTTGTCTTGGCTGTGTGCTTAGGGTCGTTGTCCTGTTGGAAGGTGAACCCTTGCCCCAGTCTGAGGTCATGAGTGCTCTGGAGCACTCACTACTTTGCTCTGTTCATCTTTCCCTCGATCCTGACTAGTCTTCCAGTCCCTGTCATTGAAAAACATCCCCACAGCATGATGCTGCCATCACCATGCTTCACTGTAGGGATGGTGCCAGTTTCCTCCAGACGTGACGCTTGGCATTCAGGCCAAAGAGTTCAATCTTGGTTTCATCAGACCAGAGAATCTTGTTTCTCATGGTCTGAGAGTCCTTGAGGTGCCTCTGGCAAACTCCAAGCGTACTGTCATGTGGCTTTTACTGAGGAGTGGCTTCTGTCTGGCCACTCTACCATAAAGGCCTGATTAGTGGTGTGCTGCAGAGATGTTTGTCCTTCTGGGAGGTTCTCCCATCTCCACAGAGGAACTCTGGAGCTCTGTCAGAGGGACCATCGGTTCTTGGTCACCTCCCTGACCAAGGCCCTTCTCCCCCGTTTGCTCAGTTTGGCCAGCTATAGGAAGAGTCTTGGTGGTTCCAAACCTCTTCCATTTAAGAATGATGGAGGCCACTGTGTTCTTGGGGACCTTCAATGCTGCAGAAATGTTTTGGTACCATTCCCCAGATCTGTGCCTGTCTCGGAGCTCTACGGACAATTCCTTCGACCTCATGGCTTGGTTTTTGCTCTTACATGCACTGTCAACTGTGGGACCTTATTTAGACAGGTGTATGCCTTTCCAAATCATGTCCAATCAATTGAACTTACCACAGGTGGACTCCAATCAAGTTGCAGTAACATCTCAAGGATTTATAAATGTAAACAGTATGCACCTGAGCTCAATTTCGAGTCTCATAGCAAAGGGTCTGAATACGTATGTAAATAAGGTATTGCTGTTTGTTTTTAATATATTTGCAAAAAATTCTAAAAACCTGTTGTCTCTTTGTCATTATTAGGGTATTGTGTGTAGATTGATGAGGAAAAACATTTTTATTTAATCTATTTTAGAAAAAGCCTGTAACGTAACAAAATGTGGAAAAAGTCAAGGGGTCTGAATACTTTCCGAATCCACTGTAAGTGGTCTATTTTCAAAACTCTAAGTACAAAACTCTAAACTGATAACACTTGTAATGGCCCCTATCCTTTTAAAGAACTTTTGATTGTGCATTCATTGGGGTTGCACATATCTTTCACCCCCGAGTCATTTATGCAAAATCACCAATGCATCAGATAATGACAGGTTCACCATTTAGTTATTTAAACTACTATTTAATCCAACAGCAAAACAATACTGTAACGGCGTTCTTCATCCGAAGAGGAGCAGGGATCGAACCAAAATGCAGCGTTTCTTGTAGACATAATATTTATTAAACAAAACGGAAAAACACGAAAACACTTACACAAACTACAAAACAACAAACGAAGTAGACAAACCTGAACGTAAGAACTTACATGTAACGAAGAACGCACGAACAGGAAAATGACTACACAAAACGACGAACGAACGAAACAGTCCCGTATGGTGCAAACAAACACAGACACAGGAGACAACCACCCACAAACAAACACTGTGAAACCACCTACCTTAATATGATTCTCAATCAGAGGAGATGAAAACCACCTGCCTCTAATTGAGAACCATATCAGGTCACCCATTAACCAACATAGAAACAGAAAACATAGACTGCCCACCCACACTCACGTCCTGACCAACTAACACATACAAAAACTAACAGAAAACAGGTCAGGAACGTGACAAATACAATATACACATTGTGAGCATGTTGGGAAATAGGTCAGTCTTACGGTTTCATTATCCGTATACAGTACAAACGTAGGACAAATCATCAGAAATATGGTGTATAACTAAAAAATAAATAATACGTTTTATTGTCACATACTGTACTATGGTGTTGTATGTCATTTCTGCCCCTTGCAACATTTCACATGATCACCTTTTCTATGTGTTTCTATACAGTATCTCCTATCTCTCTGCTCAACAAAATGAATCCGCTTACAGTGAGTGTATCAATGAAATTCAGATAATGAGTGGAATATGTTGTTATATAAAACCCAGGTATTTCAGCAGTGCATTGTACTCTACACTATAATTCCAAATTGTAGCACATAAGAGTGACTCTTTCCACGTTGTCCTATTGAAGCACATTGGCTTCTGGAGAATGATGATGTAGTATTTACAGTCACATCCATATACAGTATGATTTAGTTTTCCCTTCCAACATAAATTGATGTCAAATTGATACATTTATGAGGTAAAAATATAGAAATGTACAATTATCAAACTATATATGTTAACTAGGCACTACATCCGTTTAGTTCCGTAATTAACAGTTTTGAGCAGTTTGATTAAGTGATAATGAATTGTAGTGTTAACAAATGATAAGAATATCATATCAAATGTAGGCTTAAAGTGAATATTGCATTTTGAAAAGCAGATAATTAAATTGAAAATGCATCCAAATTGAAAGAGGGATTTGTTGCAGTGAACAAGTGACTGTGAATTCGTTTGTTATACTTGGTCAATAAAAACATTTGATTCGAGTTTTGAAACATGAGCTATTTTGATGATCTGTTTAGATTTTTGTGCTCAGAGTTGTGAAAATGCACCAAAGTTATCTTTTTTTATGTAATGTATATGAAGCCAAGCCCTTCACACACACACATCACATCATAAAACACGCAGATGTGAAGGTCAAAGAAAGATCATTTATAATTTACCAGCACGACATGGTTTGAGTCACAATGTCTCTATGTCATTCACCAATGTCAACTCCGTCCTGTCCTTTCTTGTTCTATTCAAACAGCGGCCGAGTATACGAGCAATATGCTAGCCAGGTTATGCTACACTGGCTACAATCCACTGACGCCCACAAATGATTTGTCCATATAGGACCTGCATTCTATTTTAAAAGCCCAAATTGCCTCGCAATGCAATATCTTTCACCGGCTTGGTTTCCAGAACACGCGTTGTGATACAGCGCAATTCTTACCTTCAGCTGGAATCTAGGCGCCATGACAGGAATGTTTCTTCCACGGTAATCGGAGCGGTGCTCCCGGAGAGATGATACTAGAAACTGAAAGGGGGGGGATTTCTGCCCAACTACAAGGAGGTGTGACATGGGAGATTTGTGAGATGCTAATTATTTTAAAGACTACCTTTTAATTCCTGTTGATATAGTGCTTAAAAATAGTGATTGTCAGTCTTTCATTGTTCTCTTTGTTGAAAACTACAATAGCCTGTGCGATCTTCGGTACCCTATTTTTTTTTTTTTTTTTTTATCTCCCCCTATGCAGCACAAGACTGCACCGCGTGCCTGCATCCCGTCTCCATGGTAACAAGCATCCCTGGTACCTGCACATCCTACAAGCTCGAACAAAACGTGTGGCATTTTATTTGCACGGCTTCTTTGTTTGTTTCCAGCGTGTCAAGTGTTGCATTCGAATAAGCATGGGGTCTACATCTTTAACGCATTTTTGTTGTCCACAAAAAAAATCACCAGGTCATTATAGCGCACCTTATAGACTAGATCTAAAAAAAAACATGTGCACCAAAATGGGTAACGCCTATAATAGGCCTATGAGTGATTCAATACATTTGGTAGGCATCCACATATTTACAGGTGAATTGAATGGGAAAGTATGGTAAAGGCTACAATGTTATTTAAAACATAAAAAGGCCTTTCTGTTTCCTTTTGGTCTAGGTTGAAGACTATTAGCCAACATAACGAATTAATGACCAGGTAGAGGAATGGGGTGGAATAGGAATATATATATTTTTTGTATGCTATAGATAGGCCTATATCACCTTTTTTAAAACATATTAATGTGTGACATCGAGCCGTGTTAAATGTTGGAAATGATTATGAAATAAGAGTGGTCCGACAGGTGCAAATTGGGGCGAATCAGACACCTGAAAATAAATAGTGGCAATCTGGTTCTGGTAGCTTAGGCATTAGGTTACTGCCTGCATCATGAACCTATAAAATGTCCTAGGCTATTAGTAGACTACAACGGGGAAACAACAAAACATGTCAACACAAACAATACACTGACACAACCATACACAGGGTAGTCATACTAATACGAACCAGAGCGTCCATCATTGAAGAAGTGAGCGTTCAATCCGACTGTGCCTCCTTCGGTGAATTACACATGATACCCCTACCGTTATCATAACAATAACAACAGGTGCCATGAAGGCGAAAATTGCGAAATAGATATTCATAACTCCTGGTTCACCATTTCCACAATACGATTATTGGAACTGGGCGCAGGCGCGTGAGGCTACAACCCATAAAAAAACGTTAACAATAGAAAAATGAAGCCAAATGGGAGAGAGGTATTTTATTTAAACGAAATAAATGTAAACGATCATGAAAATGCACACAGCATCCCAAATGCTGCCAGATTATTCGCTTGGTAAACTACTCCCAGCCCAGACATCTCTCAACCTTCCTTTGTCGAATCGCATTAGCCTCGGATATTCTGCCACGATTCTGGGGTTTCTGTCTCTGCTAGGCACTGTAATAAAGGGGCGGGTGAAAAGGACTATGGCAGTCGGAGCATGCGTAAAAAACCCTGTTACCAAAAAGTGACCACCCCAAAAAATGTGAAAATTAATGAATAGGCCTACTTTACCTAAAGAAATGGTACTGCTTTATAAACATAATAAAAAAGAACACTTGTGTCTAAAGCAATATTGAAGGCCTTTTTTGAGAACATGAGTTAGCACAGCTGGGACATCTACAGCACAGCTGGGATTGCAAATGTTCATAAACGCATGCAAAACAAATCGCTTCACAAACGTGGATCTTTGGTTGGGTCTTTTGCCCATTTATTAGCAGTAAAGACAAAACATATCAATAATTCCAAACAGACTGATTGAATTACTGTACATGCATAACACAGTAAATACATACGCCTACACACCCTGTTTACTATCTCACATGCTCTGTTTAGCAGCATTCCTTAGATCGTAATAGCCTAATATATAATAATATATGTAATTTAGCAGACGCTTTTTATCCAAAGCGACTTAGTCATGCATATATTTGACGTACGGATGGTACCAGGAATCAATCCCACTACCCTGGCGTAGCAAGCGCCATGCACTACCAATTGAGCCAATTTCTGACAAGAGAATCCATCTGGGTGCATGTATTTGAGCATCAGTCTTATAATTGTTGCAGAGTTATGCAACTCTTTGCGTCTATGTGTGCATACGGGCATGCGTGTGGACACCGAGGAAGCCGTGTATCCAATTTACTCAATGAGATATGAGACATTATTCATGTGACATGCAGGCCTAATGCAATACACTGTAGAAAGCAGATAGAAGATACATTTTCCCTTCCAGGAAGCAGTCGCACATGCAGGCAAGGGATTCAATCAGGGTGATGTACTCCTTGAAGTCCACAGCGCCATCACCGTCGTGGTCTAGCATTGTCATCAGCTCACCCACGTCAGGACCACCCTTCTGCTCATGTCAATGTAATATAGGATCACAAGGAAGACACAATATATTAGGATTTATGTATTTTGTTGTCATTCACACTGAATTGCTGACACTTCACTCATGTCAAGAGAACATAAGCAGGGGATTAGAACACAAGACACAATACATGATGATTTCTTTACTTTGCTGTCATTAGTCCTAAATTAATGAGACTCCATGCAATATAGAATCAGTCAGTCAATCAAACTTTATTTCAAGTGCATTTTTTATTAAAATCCCAACACTTGACAATAAAAAGTAGCATTAGAATAGCATTTGCTGTCTGAGGGACCAGTTTCCCAAACACAGATTAAGCCTAGTCCTGGACTTTAAAGCTGGAATACTTAATTTTCGTTTCATATGGTATGTATTCATTTGTGGATGTCATCACTCATTTTGTATGATATGTTACGAATTACAATTCGTATTATATGTTACAAATTGCAAAACATACAATATGTTACGAATTTGCAAATGTATGATATGTTACGAATTTTAGCTAGGTGGCTATGTGGCTAACTTCAGCTAGCTCACTAACGTTTGCTAGGCTAGGGGTTAAGGTTAGGGGTTAGGGTTAAGGTTGGGGTTAAATTTAGGAGTTAAGTTATAGGGTTAAGGTCAGTGTTAAGGGAAGGGTTAGCTAACATACTAAGTAGTTGAAAAGTAGCTAAAAAATAGTAAGTAGTTTAGGTGTTTAGTTTAAATAACCATCTGTCTTATGTAACCATACCAAATGTAACATATCATTCTAAATGGAGCTTATCGGTCTTACGTACAGTATAATACGAAATGCTCTGAGACCAGGTCGGCACGATAGAACAGAATATGTACTGAATTTCCTTTTTTTAATACCACATTGCCGTTTCCTCACTGCAGATTTACATATTTTTTTAAAAGCATGCTCAATGGACAATCTTAATTGAAAGTGCTTTTCTAGTCCAGGATGATAAGCTTAACGGGGGTCCGAGAAACTGGCCCGAGTTGTTGCATTGACTCACCCCAGTTATGTTGGGCAGCTCCTCCTTGATGAGGTTGGTTAGCTCTTTCTTGCTGAGGGTCTTAGCAGCTCCACTGCCAGTGTGCTTGTGGAATGCCATGATGAGGGCTCCCAGGGAGGTTTCCAAGGGTGTGGGCTGTGCCATGGTGTCTGAGACTGATGGTGATCCTGGAGGTGGAAACTATTATAAGTAGGCTACTAGGCAAGCAGCTTACATTTGGAATGCCTTATGTTCTGCATAGGAATAAAGTACGTAAGTAAAGTACATCATGTAAGTAAGCGCTTACTACACGCAGAATAGACACGCTAAATTGATAACAATTTACTCAGACCTATGATATCACACAGGTAACTGACATTTCAACTCGTGTTTTGAATGCATGTAAATTCATGCTGGCGCTATTTCAAATATTTTTAGGGGAAGAATCATTAACAGTCACACAGCTGTACCCTATGCAGATGAATGTTCAAAATGACACATGCATGAAGATCAATGTGCTGTTTTCAAAAGTATTTTTAAATGGTTTATTTGATCAATTCCTGCATTCTACCCTATTGATCGATGTAATATTTTATGCTTCAGTCTAAGTGGCCGATTAAACAAGGAATATCCACACTGTAAAAAAAATCATGTTATTTTTAGGTAGGGTAGACAAGGGATGGTTATAACACTTTTTGCATTTTTGTTCATTTTTCAGAGATTGTTTGAGCTACTATATTCAAAATGAGATACGAACAACTTACATCTTGTCTGCTACAAATTAGTGTAGGTATTATCTCTCTAAATCAAACAGACAAGGTGTGACTTTGTCTCAAATGCAAGGAGTGAAATGTTACAATTTACCCCACCTCCCAGGACAGTGGTAACAGGGATTAGGGTCAAATGTAAGTTTGAAAAATTGCAGAAATCATGACATGCAACAAAATATTGAATGCCTTTTTTGAGAACATGAGAACAACATTGCCATGTTTAACATTTTGTGTGGCAGAAATAATAAAATAATAATACAAATGATAAAATGTGTATTATTTTTATGCTCCATTAACTGGCCCTTTTTAACAACAAAAAATGTGTGTGTGCGTGTGTGTGTGAATGTTGTACCAGTTCATTCAATCAGAGTCACAGTTGGGACAGTGGTATGGTAGTCTTGGGGTACAGGCTTGGTGGGCCCATCATTTATATTCCTACGACTGCGCCCAGACCTCCTTAGGTTTGTTACAACTAACTGACCCTTGTCGTCTTTAGCTAGCTTCAATTTTAGCTACATATTAAAACTCTAGCATTGCTGACTTAAATAAAAAATATCTACACACACTGGTTATAAACCTGATATACGTTTGGTGAATCGAACTACAAAGCAGGTGATACCATCTGCAAAAAATAATTGGTAAAAAAAAAGTACTTTCTTACCTCAAAATCAGATTTGTGATAATAAAATCTATCACGTGGTCTTACTCCTTCACGTGAAGGTTGAGGATTAAACAGCATGTGCACAGTGAGTCGATTCTAGTTTGTTCCTGATTGAAGATATTGAGAGTGTTACAATCAACCCATGTTACATCCATCCCCGGTCTCCCCTAACTTACTGTCAGCCAGTTACCTGTAAGTTACTGGGGGGGGAAATAAGTACAGTATGTTAGTCTACCATGAATTCCAAATAGGTCTAAACTTTGCTTTAACAGTACAGGTAAATGGCAGACAGTAAGTTACCTTAAAAACAACAATACTTTTATTTATTTATTTTTTACAGTGCATGCTACGCTAAAATACACTGATGTAGACCAGCAATTTGTCCAAATAGCCTATTTCAGCGCAAATTGCTGTGCAATGCGACGTCTGTCTCTCACCAGCTTGTTTTCCAGAACAGCGCATTTCTTACCTTCACCTGGAATCTAGCCGCCATGATAGGAAGGTTTCTTCCATGGTTATCGGAGCGATGCTCCAGGAGAGGATAGAAACTAAAAGGGGGGGGGTATTTCTGCCCCGCCACAAGGAGGGGTGAGGGGGAGATTTGTCTGCATGCATCATCGTTAGCCTATAAAATGTCAGAGGCTATAACTACAACGGAAAACAACAAAACATGTAAACACAGACAAAACACACACTGACACGACCACAGACACAGGCTACTCACGAACCAGAGCGTCCATCATTGAAGCGAGCGTTCAATCCGACTGTGCCTCCTTCGATGAATTACACATGATACCCCTACCGTTATCATAACAATAACAACAGGTGCCATGAAGGCAAATATTGCAAAATAGATATTCATAAATCCTGGAAGATCAGTTTATTTAGCTGAAGTAGGCCTTGCCCTTGCCCTAATATGGCATCTGTTTTGCGCAGTAAGGTTGGAACTGGACGCAAGCAAGTAAGGCTATAGACTACATTATAGGCCTGCAACCCAATAGAAAAATGAAGCCAAATGGAAGAGAGAAAATTAATTTGTAACGAAATCAAATGTAGGCATAACGATCATCCGATCATAAAAATGCACCGTTCCAAGTGCTGCCAGATTATTCGCTTGGGGAGATCCTCCCCGCCCAGACGTCTCCCACCCTTCCTTTACCGAATCGCATCAATTTTGGCAAATCTGCCACGATTCAGGGGTTTCTGTCTCTGCTGTTGCTGGCTGGCTACACTGTAACATAATGGGGCGGGGGTGAAACGGACTACACAGTCGGAGCATGTGTAGCCTAATAAACCCTTTTAAAGTTGCCTCAATTACGTTGATATTTTAGGCTACAAAAGAAATGACTGCTGTTCACCGGGGAAAAAACAGTGGGTTCGCCACTGTCAAGTGGGATTGCAAATATTCATCAACGCGTGCCAAAAAAAACTCTTTGCAAACGTCGTTGGGTCTTTTGTCAATTTATTAACAGCAAAGATAAAACATTTTGTAGCGATCCTCCACTATATGAGCCATGTTACAATTCCGACCGAGTGACTATGTGACCCTATTAGTGCGAGGGTGTTTGCCTCTCAAACCAGGCATGCACCAGGGTGTGTTTGCCTTCCTCTTCCCTTCCCCGCCGTTCGGTACACTGGTATCAGAAGTGGGATTTCTATTGGAGAAGCAGTTTATGTTTGGAGATTATTGAAGTTAGCATATCGTTATCCAGCCAACCCGTTATTTTAGCAAAATTGCTGGAAGTCTCCCGGTATAGTCGCCAGCTCCTCTCAAAAGCAGGGGAACAGACCTAACTACTCCAAACCTGGGTGATTAGACATGTATAGTCTTACAAAGCTATACATTCGTTCATTTCACTGATAATCATGAAACGAGAGTCTAGCCACTTCCCAATTATTTCCCGTTGTCCCCATAGAGATGTAGGCCTAGAGAGTTCGGAACGTTGTGTTTCAATGGCGCTGCCTGTGCGCTCACAGACACCATACTGGGACAGGATAGATAGCCTACCACGCGTTTGCTGATTTTGACTGAATTTCAGAAAGACACACATTGTAACGTTCTTCGTCAGGCGAAAGAGAGGAGGACCAAGATGCAGCGTGGTGAGTATTCATTGTAATAAGAATACTTAAACAACTAACAAAACAATAAACCGACAAAACGAACGAAAACGTAACAGTCCCGTATAGTGAACACAAACACATGAACACAGGAACAGGAACAATCACCCACAACCCACAAAGACAAAACAGGCTACCTAAATATGGCTCCCAATCAGAGACAACGACTAACACCTGCCTCTGATTTAGAACCATATCAGGCCAAACACATAGAAACAGACAAACTAGACATACAACATAGAATGCCCACTCATATCACACCCTGACCAAACAAAACATAGAAACATACAACACAAACTATGGTCAGGGCGTGACAGTACCCCCCCCCCCCCCCCCCCCAAGGTGCGGACTCCGGCCGCAAAACCTAAACCTATAGGGGAGGGTCTGGGTGGGCATCTATCCGCGGTGGCGGCTCTGGCGCGGGACGTGGACCCCACTCCACCATAGTCATTACCCACTTCAGTGGCCTCTTTAGAGCGGCGACCCTCGCCGCCGACCTTGGACTGGGAATCCTAATAAAGGGCCCCACTGGACTGAGGAGCGCCTCTGGACTGAGGGGCGCCTCCGGACTGAGGGGCAGCTCCGGACTGAAGGGCAGCTCCGGACTGAAAGGCAGCTCCGGACTGAAGGGCGGCTCAGGTGCCTCTGGACTGAAGGGCAGCTCAGGCGCCTCTGGACTGAAGAACGGCTCAGGCGGCTCCTGACTGAAGGGCGACTCAGGCGGCTCCTGACTGAAGGGCGACTCAGGCGGCTCCTGACTGAAGGGCGACTCAGGCGGCTCCTGACAGACGGCCGGCTCAGGACAGACGGGCGGCTCAGGACAGACGGGCGGCTCAGGCGGCTCAGGACAGACGAGCGGCTCAGGACAGATGGGTGGCTCAGGCGGCTCCGGACAGACGGGCGGCTCAGGCGGCGCTGGACAGGAGGGCGGCTCAGGCCTGCCGAGGCGCACTGTAGGCCTGGTGCGTGGTGCCGGAACTGGTGGTACCGGGCTGGGAACACGCACCTCAGGGCGAGTCCAGGGAGGAGGAACAGGGCATACTGGACCCTGGAGGCGCACTATAGGTCTCGAGCACTGAGCCTGCACAACCCTACCTGGCTAAATGCTCCCCGTAGCCATGCCAGTGCGGCGAGGTGGAATAGGCCGCACTGGGCTGTGCTGGCGATCCGGGGACACCATGCGTAGGGCTGGTGCCATGTACCCCGGCCCAGGAGACGCACTGGAGACCAGATGCGTAGAGCCGGCTTCATGGCACCTGGCTCGATGCCCACTCTAGGCCGGCCGATACGAGGCGCTGCTATGTACCGCACCGGGCTATGCACACGTCCTGGAGACACCGTGCGTATCTCCGCATAACACGGTGCCTGCCCGGACCATCTCTCTCCACGGTAAGCACGGGGAGTTGGCTCAGGTCTCCTACCTGACTTAGCCACACACCCCGTGTGCCCCCCCCAATACATTTTTGGGGCTGCCTCTCGGGCTTCCTAGCCAGCCGTGTTCCTTCGTAACGCCGGTTCCCTTTTCCTACTGCCTCCGTTCTCCTGGCTGCCTCCACCTGTTTCCATGGAAGGCGATCCCTTCCCGCCAGAATCTCCTCCCATGTGTAACATCCCTTGCCGTCTAGAATGTCCTCCCATGTCCATTCCTCTCGAGATTTCGGCCGCTGCTGCTGCTGCTGCCCGTTACCACGCTGCTTGGTCCTTTGGTGGTGGGTGATTCTGTAACGTTCTTCGTCAGGCGAAAGAGAGGAGGACCAAGATGCAGCGTGGTGAGTATTCATTTTAATAAGAATACTTAAACAACTAACAAAACAATAAACCAACAAACAAACGAAAACGTAACAGTCCCGTATAGTAAACACAGGAACAGGAACAATCACCCACAACCCACAAAGACAAAACAGGCTACGTAAATATGGCTCCCAATCAGAGACAACGACTAACACCTGCCTCTGATTGAGAACCATATCAGGCCAAACACATAGAAACAGACAAACTAGACATACAACATAGAATGCCCACTCATATCACACCCTGACCAAACAAAACATAGAAACATACAACGCAAACTATGGTCAGGGCGTGACACACATCTAGTTAGGCTATACTTTTATAGGAAACAGTTTCATTAATTTACTAGCATACCCAATGCAACCATGTGAATACAATTTGATCTCAACTATCCTTATAGTACAGGGATTATTCACAAAGAAAACACCCGGACAAACAAATTCAAATTAAACAGGCATTTATTAATGTGGCATCTATACCTTAAGCCTCTAAACTGCAGTTGATTTTGCGAGGAATTTCTTAATTTTAGGCTTAAAAGAAACATGTCTTCCTGTGTTTTGCATTTTTGTTTATTTTCCATTTTTTCCCCCTGAGATACCATGCTGTTACAATGTAAATGATGTAAGCACTTGCAATGTAGATTCTGTATAATGACTACATTACCCCTAATGGTCATTGACTGGATATTCCAAATTACCATAGGAATTATACATCACAATAGTAATATTAGGGTGAGTTCGTAAATGAACTCTGGTTATTTACTCCGATTTCTGAGCACTCGTCTGAGTGTGCCAGAGCGCAGAATAACTGATGCATTTATGAACGTGCAACACCCGTTGAATATGACCGATATCACTAAACGTCGGCAAAAAAACGTTATTAAATTGTTGCCAGCATCACAGTTATCATCACCAACGCTCTAGATAACATGAAAACATCCTAACCAGCTCTGCTAGGGCGAGTAAAATGGGCGAGGTCAGAACACTCGGATCAGCTCTGAATTTACAAATGAACAATCTGACAACACTCTGAATTTACGACCGCCCAGAGCACACTCCAAGCGCTCTCTGAAACTCCAGAGTGAATTTACGAACACACCCTTAATATGCAACCATTTATGTATATAAACCCTGGATTGCTGATGCTATGTATTGGCCATAAAGTATCACAGTATGAGTCATAATATCGATAAAACCTAGTGGTCAAACATGGAAACGGTTCCAATCGTTTTTCCACCATTACTTTTTCCCATGGGGGATTTTAGAAACACTTTGATAACTGTGTAAATCACTCTCGGACAAGTCTACTTTTATCAATACTGTAACGACCCTGGGTTTATAAACGTAGATATCGACTCTGCCGTTCGAGCATGCTTTTGGGGCACACTTGATGGCGCGCTGAACTTCGGGCCAGAAGGTTGAGGTTTCGAGACCTGCTCCTTGTCTGTTTCATTTCATTGGTGTCAGAAGTGATCGGACCTTGCATCCACGAACGTGCGTGTGCTTGGCCAGTGAGCTCGTTCCTGTAAGACGTTGAGTTGTAAGCTAGCTAATGGTTAGCTAGCTAATGGTTAGCTAGTTAGCATTTATTTATTTATTGTTTAACCTTTATTTAACTAGGCAAGTCAGTTAAGAACAAATTCTTATTTACAATGATGGCTTACACCGGCCAAACTCAGACGACGCTAGGCCAATTGTGCGCCGCCCTATGGGACTCCCTATCACGGCCGGTTGTGATACAGTCTGGATTCAAACCAGGTTGTCTATAGTGACGCCTCTAGCTGAGATGCAATGCCTTAGACCACTGCGCCACTTGGGACCCCAAGTGTAGACTGGCTACATTAGCCATCTATTTTTCTTGATATTTAAATGCATGAGAAATTCCTAAAAAACGACGTTAGCTTTCTTTGGCTTTTATAAACCAACAGTCTAGCTTGCTAGTTAACTAGCTAACTAGCTAACTGATGATGAAGCTAGGCATTCTTGATCATGTTTGTTTGTGTCTGTGGGTGAGGGGTGGGAAGCCTATTTCCAGTAACCTACTACTTGACTTGTAGTTACCTTACCTAGCTAGCTGTATTATTTTGGTCTGGCTTTTTGAGAGTTTTTGACTGATTAGCATCTCTTGAGTCAACTCTCTACTTACTTTACTTCGGGAAGACATTGATCTGTTTGCTGTTACACTCTGGACAGCAAATTCTTAGTATAGCTACTAGACAAGGTTATGTAACCTTACTTAGTCCTACTTGTTATAATGTGGTTTAAATTAATTGGAATTGGGGCCTCCCGAGTGACGCAGCGGTATAAGGCACTGCATTACAGTGCTCTAGCGACTCCAGTGGTCGCATCCACGCTGACACAGTTGCCAGGTGTACGGTGTTTCCTCTGAAACATTGGTGCAGCTGGTTTCCGGGTTAAGCGTGCATCGTGTCAAGAAGCAGTGTGGCTTGGCGGAGTTGTGTTTTCGGAGGAGGCATGGCTCTCGACATTCGCCTCTCCCGAGTCCGTACGTGCGTTGCAGCGATGGGACAAGACTGTAACTACCAATTTGAAAGGTAATTGGTATTCACACGTTTGTTTTTTAGGTAGAATTACTGTCATGTAATTGATGCCAAATTGCAAACCTTCTCTATTCCAGAACCAATGGGTATGCCTGAGTCTTATCACCTCTCAACTAGGTAAGCTGTTTCAACCCGGAATACTATTCTCCTGCTTTGGTCTGTTTCAGTTATTGCAGGAAGTCCTGAAGAGCAGGAGTGTTGGAAGGGTTTTGTCACAGCCCAGCTCTAACACAGTAGCTAGTAGTTAGCTAGCTGACAGCAAAGGTGTCAGCAGGAGCTTGCAGGGATTTGTAGGTTTTCATATGCTGCCTTTGAGGCTAATTAGCATTTTAGAATCTGGGGGTAAATAGAGCCGAATATATTGCTAAAAGTCACCTTGTCCGAGAGAGATTTACACGGTTATCAAAATGTCACGCCAGGTAAAGCCTACATGAAACACAGACCTTGTTTGAAGTGGTTGTAAAATCCCATATGGGAACAATGAATGGTGAAAGAACGGAGGCATTTCTGCAGGCTCTGCTGATAAGGAGTTTTTCTCTGCTCCTCTCATACAGGATTAATAAAGGCCTAGTGCACAAATGTTTTTTTTCTTAAAAAAAAAAAAATGTTCTTAATACTTTTTTTATTGTAATCTATCAAGGGTGGCTGCAGCACCCTCAGCACCCCTACTTCCCACGGCTATTTAAGTATTTTTGTTGTTGTTGTTGGGGACAGTAACATTAGTACTCCAAAAATATATACTTTAAGGATTTTGTAATATATATATATGTATATGTTTAGCTCACATAATATAATTTAAAAGTGTGCATTATGGTGTCTGTAATATAATACATGTGTCAAAAAACGAATGTAGACAATAATAAATGCATTTCTATATCTTCAAAAATATGTTTTACATTGCAGAGATGCCAAGATGGCTGTGAGGCGACTTCAATACAGCGCCCCCTGTCAGTCATCCAGGGTTTATACACGTCATGTATGCAACATGCAGCAATCCACAGTATCCAAGGTATACTATCAACAGTGCTATGGGCTTATAGCAGCCTATTCCCTGTGCATAAAATCTTCAATGGCTGATCTAATGACTCATTGCCCTGTTTTCACCAACTTAAACTAACCCTCAAATCCCTCAAAAAAATAATGCTGTCAAATAAAGCAAAGTACTGTACACAATGAGTCAAACTAGCACTAGGCCTACAACATAGGCTACAAACGTGAGCTGGTAGATTAGTCAGCCCTCACCAAGATGCACAATTTGGATGTGCATCTTGCGCATCGGACATGCAGGACCAACACTAGCCTACAGGCCTACTGTTTTATAATAGATATAGATAACATGGGTTCTTGGTGGGCCTATTAAAACATAGCATTTTAGAGAGAAAGCATGCACCTGATCCCACAGGAAATAGGCCTATGGGAGTTTTTTTATGCTCTGGAGTTGAGAATATTACCGGTAAATCCAGACGCATTTTGATTTGCAGGAGGGGGGAATTGCATTGCAATCATGCATTACAATAGTAGGGCTAATTCTATTTCTGTTGTAAGCTGTTTTAATAGATATGGATCACATGGGTTCATGGTAGGCCTATCAAAACATGCGCCATCAAGCCACCAACACACGCAGCAGTGAGCAGGCTTATCGCACAACTTGCTGACTTAAGTAACAGTCATGAAAGCAAGTGCCATGATCCAAAGGGAAATATTGGAGTTTTTTAAATGCTCCGGAGATGAGAATGTTGGT
Organism: Salvelinus alpinus; assembly: GCF_045679555.1. NCBI lineage: Eukaryota > Metazoa > Chordata > Actinopteri > Salmoniformes > Salmonidae > Salvelinus > Salvelinus alpinus. The sequence goes on along the minus strand of NC_092111.1, from coordinate 1,324,493 downwards.
AGCTTATCCAGAGTCCAAAAATCTGAACAGATACATATTTGATTTGCAGAAGGGGGGAATTGCATTGAATCAAATGATACATTTCCAATTATGTACTGGGGTGCACGAGTGTAATGTAATACACTGTACAAAGCAGATGGAAGCTGGCATTTTCCCGCTAGGGCACAGTTGCACATGTTAGGGATCCAATCAAGGTGATGTACTTCTTGAAGCTCATGGAGCCGTCAGCGTCCTGGTCCAGCATTGTCATCAGGTGCCCCACTTCAGGACCACCCTTCTGCTTATGTCAATGTAATATAGGATCACAAGAAAGACACAATATATTAGGATTTCTGTATTTAATTGTCATTCACACCGAATGGCTAGGACTGCAATATAGAATCAGTCAAAGTTCAATAAAACTTCATTTCAAGTGGATTTTATTCTTAAAATCATGACACATTTAAAGTGATGCTCCAGAGATTTTTTTATAATTTCAGTCAGTAGTTTTGAAAGTAGTGCTCAGGAGCAAAAACGGGTCCCTGAAAAAAAATGGTGGACTACGTCATCCATTTCCTATGATATGTTGCGTCCTGCAAATTCCAATTCGTAAAATATGTTACGAATTTGTAAGTGCTTAAGATCCCGGACTGCATCTTCAACAATAAAAAATAGCATTAGAATAGCATTTTCTATCTCATAAGGGAGCGGTTTCCCAGGCACAAATTAAGGCTAGTCCTGGACTTTAAAAAAAGCATGCTCAATGGATTTTCATTATTTAAAGTGCTTTTTAGTCCAGGACTATAGGCTTAATCGGTGTCTGGGAAACTGGCCCGAGGTGTTGCAATGACTCACCCCTGCAATGTTTGGCAGCTTAGCCTTGATGAGGTTGGTTAGCTCTTTCTTAATGAGGGTCTTGGCATCTCCACTGCCAGCGTGCTTGTGGATTGTCATGATGAGGGCTCCCAGGGAGGCTTCCAGAGGTGTGGGCTGTGCTCTGGTGTCTGTGACTGATGGTGATCCTGGGGGTGGAAACTATTATAAGTAGGCTACTAGGCAAGTAGCTTACATTTGGAATGCCTTATGTTCTGCTTTGGAATGAAGAGGACTGAGTAAGTAAGTATGTATGTACAGATAGCTGATGCAAAGCTGTCATCAAGGCAAAGGGTGGCTACTTTGAAGAATCTAAAATCTCAAATATATTTTGATTTGTTTAACACTTTTTTGGTTGCTACATGATTCCATGTGTTATTTCATAGTTTTGATGTCTTCACTATTATTCTACAATGTAGAAAACAGTAAAAATAAGGAAAAACCCTTGAATGAGTAGGTGTGTCCAAACTTTTGACTGGTATTGTATGTTGAAGGAAAGCAATAGGCAGAATAAATTATTAATACCAGTGATATATGCCCTTTGACTCATGGATGAACATCTATTTTTGACGCATCTATTTTTGACGCATCAATTCCGTGTGGTTACAGCGTTAAAACAGAAACAACTCAAAGGTTAAAGGGTAAGTCTCAACCGCAATTGCAGCCTTTGCCCAACCGCTTCAAATGTTTAAAAAAAATACATTCAGGTGAGAAGTTGTGGATGGGGGTAATTGTTCATAAATATTCATTTTGGGGGTGGGTACATGTAGTTCCACCTGATCTGAACACTTTCTCACTAAAGCATAGACGGGTAGTTTTTTTAGCAACTATGGGGCAATTTTTTTTGCCATATTAGCATTGACATGAAATCAGTCAAAACACCTCAAAAAGACCTGAGCTGTGTTTGTATACTCATACTAACCATACTATTTGTGACATAAATTAAGTATGTAGTATGCTAATTGGTCATAGTATGGATAGAGTTAATATGCCAAAAGTTCCCGGATGTCGTGCTACATTCGCCAAAATACGAGGTAAACAAGCAGTGGACACTATTTCCCGTGCTTTTAGGGCCAATAATGCAATTCTTCAGAAAATGGGCGTGGCTTCACAACGTTTTCACATTTGAATAAATGGCGGAAAATATGCAGCCGAAGTCCGACGAGAGCGGATACAAATTCATTGCTTTAACTACTGGTATGTTAGCAAATTTTCCCCCAACATCGGAGGGGGAACTAGTCAACTATCTAGTAAACACTTCGGATACAATGTTGGTGTCTCTTTTTTTGAACAAAATTAAACAGATATATCTTGTAATTGAACAAAATATTAAGGTGGCCATTAACTGGGGACCGTATGCCGATAATACACCGCTTACCACTGATAGTAGTAGTATTTCCACTGAAATGTCAAACATGCTAATTGCTAACCCATTAGCTAACATTTTTACGACACCAATAATCACAAAACATTGATGGCTTGATCACAAGATAACACTGTTGAAGGTAATATATTTCTTAGACGCTGTTTAATATGCCGATAATACGGGGTGCATCGCTAGCTAGCTACCTAATGTTAGTTGGCTACTAATTGCCAGTTTATTAACTATATGATATCTAACTACCCAATGTTTATTGACTTGATAAATCACTTAATTCTTAGCTAAGTGGTATAGTCGTCGTGCGTTCTCAATGGACATAAATTCACTCTGGCTATTTACTCTGATTTCAGAGTACTCTCGCCTGAGTGTGCCAGATGAATTTACTGATGAATTTACTGATGAATTTACGAACGCTCAACACCCGTTGAATATGGCCGGTGTCAGTAAACGTTGGCAAAAAATCATTATTAAATTGTTGCCAGAAGCACAGTCACCAACGCTCTGGATAACATGAAAACAGCCTAACCAGCTCTGCTAGGGCGAGTAAAATGTTCAGAGTGAAGTGGTCTCTCATTTGTGTCTCGATGTCGCTAGCCAGTTAGTTTGTTGGTTAAGCTTTCATAATGTCCGTTGAGTTTTTACTCTGAGAATTAGAACCTAACACTATGTTACCTTAACGTTAGTCCTGCTTGCCACCAAAGTCTTTCAAGTTACTGTATGTTCGCCCTCTGGTTGGTATTGTTTCGGAACAACTTAGTCCTTTTTTAACAGACTCAGGGCGATTTATCTACACTGAAATTTTGTGCACAAATTTGTTCACTTCTCTGTTAGTGAGCATTTCTCATTTGCCAAGATAATCCATCCACCTGACAGCTGTGGCAAATCAAGAAGCTGATTAAACAGCATGATCATTACACAGATGCGCCTTGTGCTGGGGACAATAAAAGGCCACTCTAAAATGTGCAGTTTTGTCACACAACACAATGCCACAGGTCTCATGTTTTTGCTCATGAGGGAGCAAGGAATGTCTACCAGACCTGTGAACAGAGAATTGAAAGATAATTTCTCTACCATAAGCCACCTCCAACGTCATGTTAGAGAATTTGGCCTCACAACCGCAGACCACATGTATGGCGTCGTGTGGGCGAGTGGTTTGCTGACGTCAACGTTGTGAACAGAGTGTCCCATGGTGGCGGTGGGGTTATGGTATGGGCAGGCATAAGCTACGGAAAACGAACACAATTGCATTTTATCGATGGCAATTTGAATGCACAAAAATACCGGGACGAGATCCTGAGGCCCATTTTGTTAAGGTATGTGTAACCAACAGATGCATATCTGTATTTCCAGTCATGTGAAATCCATAGATAAGGGCCTCATTTATTTATTTCAATTGACTGATTTCCTCATATGAACTGTAACTCAGTAAATCAATGAAATTGTTGCATGTTGCGTTTTATATTTTTGTTCAGTATATTTGACAAGCATTCCTTACAATATAAATCAAATATTACCACGGCAAATCTACTGCGGCAATTTACAGTAGACAGCAGGAAAATTCTCCACGACAGTAGAGTGATCGAGTTAAGATACTTACATTGTACGTATGTACAGATGTTGTAAGACCTTACCACACGCAGAATAGACATGTTAAATTGATAACAGTTTAGTCAGACCGATGATATCACACAGGTAACTGACATGGCAACTCTTGTTTTGAAGGCATGAACCATTGGGATATTTTTCTGACACATTATACAGGTCATAAAAGTGTAGTAAAGAACACAACTCTTATGAACGTAGAATGACGGGATGATGGCACATTCTTTGCTAGAGTGATGGAACCTCATTTGATTGGTCCTCAACTCACTGCTCAGGATTTGTGAGATGCAAATTATTTTAATGGCACATTCAGTACTAAGGTGAAAGCAACCGACTGTAGACAAAAGTCGAGGAGTGAAGTCGGGGGAGGTTAATCTGCGACAGCCGAAAGCTGGACACTGATGTGGTTTTCCAACAGCAGGGCTCACTGCAACATGGTAGCGTTGCCATTGTTTATAAAAGTTTTTCGTTGTAATGTCTCCAACCCCCATATCACACACTCACAAACTGTAAATATATGTGTGTACAGTACATTGTGCTATCATTTGGTGAGAGAGAGCCTCAAATACCACATTGTATTGTACATATCTAATGCATACATGAATTGCGGCAAAGTTGGTTCCTGTTTCAGTCACATCTGGTAAAACAAAAACACCTTAATGATTGGTTGACAATAGAGCCTCCCACAATGCAGGTGAGGGCTGCAGGATGAAGTTGGTGATGAGCAACTGCAGAACTTTTCAGTCAACTGCATTCAATACCTCATGACCTTTGATCACATGGTTTTTGTAAAGTTCATGCAGTCGCAAGTCGGACAACTTTTAGCCCTATAATGCAACACACTATGGAAGGCGCCCCTCGAACACTCCCAAAGACTCCCTTTTAATTCCTATTGATATAGCCTAGTGCGTCAAAAGAGTGAATTCAGTCATTGTTTTCTTTTTTGATAACTAGGTTACTAGTGTAGACTACCACGCTGTGCAATCTTCTAGTACCCTGGTGTTTCTTGGCCGAGGCTGCAGATCCAAAGGTAAGGCCCCATTCCGCCCCCTTGGAAACCTCTTAACCCAGAGCTAAAGATCCTAATCACATTCTGTGCAGAGCTTGTGCTATTTTACGCACACATTATTTTTAGGACATTGCTGTGTATCCAGGCTGTGGGTCCCTGGGATCGTCTACTTTGCTCACATTCTCTGCTCTACTTGTCGGGAACCTCCCTTCACATTTTCCACTGTCAATCGTGAATGACAATTCTTCAAACTTTACCGGTGAAACGTCCATGCAGCATCTGCATACCAATCAGTTTCATGGGGATATGCATTTAGATCTTCTTATAGGTCATAGGCCGCTTCGGTTTCGAAGTAGCCTACAGTGTTCTTTTGAATTATGTGCAGTGAGCAAATTTTTTGAGAAGATGGTGTTAACAAACTGCAGCATAGCCTTCCTGTGTTTAGTTTCAATCAAAGAACATATTATGCCTAGTTGCACCTTGCGCGCTGCTGTGTTTTGGCCACATCATCCTAAATGCGAACATCATCCTAAAAATGAAATTAGAAAGAAATTAGGTGGTGTTTTTTCTCTTACAGTAATGTTAAAATATGCTATTTTATCTGGTTCTGTTATATAGAATACAGTGCCTTCAGAAAGTATTGAGACCCCTTGACTTTTTCCACATTTTGTTACGTTACAGCTTTATTCTAAAATTGATTTTTTTAAATTATAACCTTCAGCAATCTACACACAATACACCATAATGACAAACTGTTTTTATTTTATTTTAGCAAATGTATTAAAAATAATGAACAGAAATATCTTGTTCAGACCCCTTTGCTATGAGACTCGAAATTGATCTCAGGTGCATCCTGTTTCCATTGATCATCCTTGAGATGTTTCTACAACTTGATTGGAGTCCACCTGTGGTAAATTCACTTGATTGGACATGATTTGGAAAGGCACACACCTGTCTATATAAAGTCCCACAGTTGATAGTGCATGTCAGAGCAAAAACCAAGCCATGAGGTCGAAGGAATTATCTGTGGAGCTCTCGACTGTGTCGAGGCACAGATCTGGAGAAGGGAACCGAAAAAATTATGCAGCATTGAAGGTCCCCAAGAACACAGTGGCCTCCATCATTCTTAAATGGAAGAAGTTTCAAACCACCAAGGCTGTTCCTAGAGCTGGCCGCCTGGCCAAACTGAGCAATCAGGGGAGAAGGGCCTTGGTCAGGGAAGTGACCAAGAACCAGATGGTCCGTCTGACAGAGCTCTAGAGTTCCTCTGTGGAGATGGGAGAAACTTCCAAAAGGACAACCACCTCTGCAGCAAGCCACCAATCAGGCCTTTATGGTAGAGTGGCCAGACGGAAGCCACTCAATAAAAGGCACATGACAGCCCGCTTGGAGTTTGCCAAAAGGCACCTGAAGACTCTCAGACCATGAGAAACAAGATTATCTGGTCTGATGAAACCAAGATTGAACTCTTTGGCCTGAATGCCAAGCGTCACGTCGGGAGGAAACCTGGCACCATCCCAACGGTGAAGCATGGTGGTGGCAGCATCATGTTTTGGGGATGTTTATCAGCAGTAGGGACTGGGAGACTAGTCAGGATCCAGGCAAAGATTAACAGAGCGAAGTACAGCAATATCCTTGATGAAAACCTGCTCCAGAGTGCTCGGGACCTCAGACTGGGGTGAAGGTTCACCTTCCAACAGGACAACAACCCTAAGCACACAGCCAAGACAACACAGGAGTGGCTTCGGGACAAGTCTCTAAATGTCCTTGAGTGGCCCAGCCAGAGCCCGGACTTGAATCCAATTGAACATCTCTGGAGAGACCTGAAAGTAGCTGTGCAGCAACGCTCCCCATCCACCCTGACAGGGCTTGAGAGGATCTGCAGAGAAGAATTGGAGAAACTCCCCAAATACAGGTGTGCTAAGCGTAGCATCATACCCAAGAAGACTTGATGCTGTAATCGCTGCCAAAGGTGCTTCAACAAAGTACTGAGTAAAGGGTCTGAATACTTATGTAAATGTGATATCAGTTTTTCATTTGTAATAAATTTACAAAAATGTCTTCTTTTTTTTTGTTGCTTTGCCATTATGAGTTATTGTGTGTACATTGATGAAGGAAAAACACTTTTAATGAATTTTAGAATAAGGCTGTAATGTAACAAACAACATGTGATCATGCAGACATTGTCCGTGTTCGAAAGGATCAAAACCGCAATGTATCATGGGTAAATTGTGACTGACTGATCTACAAATAATAATGAGTCAGTCGGCAGTCGTCTGCAGTCGTTTTGATATGCTCTCGAACACGGCCATTGATTCAGCTTTGATCTAACTTTATTAAGCGAGCACCGTTCGGTATCCTGTTCTCTACAAGTGGAGTGGATTGAGACTGTGAGGGGTCCGGCACATGTACAGAGGCTTCGGCGCCTTGGCTGATGGGAGCGAAGTTCTGGAAAAGTAAGATCCGCAGCAACTCTGTTTTTATATATAACTGCTGCTCACTCTCCCCTCCCTTCACATTTTTTCTCTTTACTCACCCTCTTCTGAACCCTCAACCAAATGTATTGACATGACTATGTAGCCTCTGTACAGCAGAAATAAGAACCCTGGGCAATTTTTATGACATGAAGAAAATGATACAACCCAGCCAGAACATAACGTTCTGAGAACCATATGTTTCTTAGGTGAGCGTGTGGTTGTCCTATGGTTATTTTGCTTACAACCTTCCCACAATGTTCTGTGAAGGGTACAGGATACCCAGCTGGCACATAATGTTCAGAAAGCCATACTGTATGTTTCTGAGATGGGAATTTCAGTACTTCAGCATCGCGTTCCCTGGAGGTTTCCTCGTGGTTCTATTTAAAGTCGTGTTCTCAGAACGTTCAGAGAACAATCTTCGCACACAGCACCTTCTGTGGTTCATCTACTTTTGTTTCTGATACGGCATGGCAAAGCGACCCACAAGTTGGGAAAAAATCCCAACACATGCGACACACTGCACGCACCACAACCTAGTCCAGCAGATGAGTCGCAGCAGTGCAGATTGCCTCCCATTGAAATGCATGGACTTCCGCCAGAACGCATACAGTTCACAGCAGTTGGTGTGCACAAGGCTTAAAGGACAATTCCACTCAAACTAAATTTTGGTATTTGTTTCATTCATCAACTGTTGATACAGTCCCAAAATGTTTTGCATGTCAGCAATCCAGTTTTCAAGATATATCCCTTTCAAAATATAGAAAAACAGACGGTATGATGCGTTTTGCCACATGTGAACAGTGGCAAGAGCTCAGATACACATGAAAGCATGAAATGACTCTGGGAACTGATAGAACATCGCTCAGAGATGCACCAAAACAATATAACATAAAACATTGGTGAATCTTTCCTTTCGTGTAAAGTAGAGAATCTCACACATGTGCAGGGTTCCAGAGAATTCGTACCCATAGCCATTCCTTTTTTGGCCTTATCTCCCCCTCTGCAGCAAAAGGCCTCCATGGGCCTGGCCTGAATCCCGTCTCCATGGTAATGAGCATCCCTTGTTCCTGCTTATTCCAGGAGCTCCACAAAGTGTGGTATTTATTTGCATGGTTTCTCTTTTTGTTTCGAGTTTGTATAATGTTGCAGTTGGAAAACAATAAGGTTTACATGTTTTTACACAAGCCATTATAAAGCACCTTATAGTTTTGTCTCAGAAATGTGCACCAACATTCGTTAAGCCTATGATAGGCCTACCTAAGTGGTTCAATACATTTGGAAGGCTTCAACATATTTGGACGCAGCTTGATATTTAAAAAAAATGCAGGAAAATTGAATGGACATTTTAAATGGTAGCCTAATGGGAAGTCGTAAACATTCACAATACGACATGGGTGTACGACATTTTGTTCTCAAACATCACAAGACAGCAAGCAACCTGATTCTGATTTTGTATTGGCTACCAGTGTTATTTAAAACACACATATCTGTTTCTTTAATGTCTAGGTTTAATACTATTTAGGCTAACATAACGAATTAATTACCACATTCGAGGTAGAAGAATAGGGTGATGATGGGCAGGTTGAGGAGAAAGAGCCTATATATTTTCTAGAAATAGCCTATAGAAAAGGCCCGTATAAAATATATATATATCAATGTGTTACATTGAGCCGTGTTAAATGTTGGAATGGCATGAATGGTTATTGGGCTTGAATGTTGTGAGGGTATAGACCAAATTATGATGTAATAAGGGTGGTCCGACAGGTGGAAAATGCGGGCAAATCAGACACCTGAGCAGCATCAAATTTAGCCTATAAAATGTCATAGACTAGAATAGACTACAACGGGAAAACAACAAAACATGTTAACACAGACCACAGACAGTATAGAATTACTTACACTGATACGAACCAGAGCGTCCATCATAGAAGTGAGCGTTTTCAAAGCCGACTCTGCCTCCTTCGATGAATTATACATGATACCCCTACCGTTACTATAACAAAAATGCACGGTGCCATGAAGGCAAATACTGCAAAATAGAAATTCATAACTCCTGGCTGATCAGCGTATTTAGATAGAATAAACCCTAATGTGCCATCGGGTTTGCGCAAGAAGATTATTGAAACTGGACGCACGCGCGTGAGGCTATAGCCGTTAACAATAGAAAAATGAGTCCAAATGGAAGAGAGAAATTGAAATTTAAGGAAATTAAATGTAAACGACCATGAAAGTGCACACACCGTTCCAAATTCTGCGCTAATGTGACCCACGAGCGCCCAGATGTCTCCCACCCTTCCTTTACCGAATCGCAATAGCCTCGGAAATTCTGTCGATTCAGGGGTCTCTGCTATAGCCTACTGTAAAATAAAGGGGCGGGGGTGAGAAGGACTGCAGTAGTCGCAGCATGCGCAATAAACGTTAACTCTTAGTGAAAAGAGTGGCCTCAATAAGAATTTATTGCAATTCAATGAATCAGATACGTTACATAACAAATTGCTACTGCTGTACAAACACAGTACAAAATAACCCTGTAGTAGGCCTAGCCAGTGATCTACAGTGCATTCGGAAAGTATTCAGACCCCTTGACTTTTTCGACATTTTGTTACGTTACAGCCTTATTCTAAAATTGATTAAATCGTTTCCCCCCCTCGTCAATCTACACACAATACCGCATAGTGACGAAGCAAAAACGTTGTTTTTTTTGGTGTCAAAATATATCACATTTACATCGGTATTCAGACCCTTTACTCAGTACTTTGTTGAACCTTTGCAGGGATTACAGCCTCGAATCTTCTTGGGTATGAAGCTACAATCTTGGCACACCTGATTTGGGGAGTTTCTCCCATTCTTCTCTGCAGATCCTCTCAAGCTCTGTCAGGTTGGATGGGGAGCCTCCGTGCATAGTCTGGGCTCTGGCTGGGCCACGCACGGACATTCAAAGACTTGTCCCGAAGCCACTCCTGCATTGTCTTGGCTGTGTGCTTAGGGTTGTTGTCCTGTTGGAAGGTGAACTTTCACCACAGTCTGATCTCCTAAGTGCTCTGGAGCAGGTTTTCATCAAGGATCTCTCTGTACTTTCCTCCATTCATAGTTCCCTCCATCCTGACTAGTCCCCCAGTCCCTACTGCTGAAAAACATCCCCACAGCATGATGCTGCCACCACCATGCTTCACCGTAGGGATGGTGCCAGGTTTCCTCCAGACGTGACGCTTGGCATTCAGGCCAAAGTGTCCAATCTTTGTTTCATCAGACCAGAGAATCTTGTTTCTCATGGTCTGAGAGTCCTTTAGGTGCCTTTTGGCAAACTCCAAGCGAGCTGTCATGTGCCTTTTACTAATAAGTGGCTGACTTCTGGCCACTCTACCATTAAGGCTTGATTGGTGGGGTGTTGCAAAGGTGGTTGTCCTTCTGGAAGGTTCTCCCATCTCCACAGAGGAACTCTGGAGCTCTGTCAGAGTGACCGTTGGGTTCTTGGTCATCTCCCTGACCAAGGCCCTTCTCCCCTGATTGCTCAGTTTGGCCAGGCGGCCAGCTCTAGGAACAGCCTTGGTGGTTTGAAACTTCTTCCATTTAAGAATGATGGAGGCCACTGTGTTCTTGGGGACCTTCAATGCTGCATAATTTTTTCGGTTCCCTTCTCCAGATCTGTGCCTCGACACAGTCGAGAGCTCCACGGATAATTCCTTCGACCTCATGGCTTGGTTTTTGCTCTGACATGCACTATCAACTGTGGGACTTTATATAGACAGGTGTGTGCCTTTCCAAATCATGTCCAATCAAGTGAATTTATCACAGGTGGACTCCAATCAAGTTGTAGAAACATCTCAAGGATGATCAATGGAAACAGTATGCACCTGAGATCATAGCCATAGTCTCATAGCAAAGGGGTCTGAACAAGATATTTCTGTTCATTATTGGGTTGTTGTCCTGTTGGAAGGTGAACCTTCACCCCAGTCTGAGGTCCCGAGCACTCTGGAGCAGGTTTTCATCAAGGATATTGCTGTACTTCGCTCTGTTAATCTTTGCCTGGATCCTGACTAGTCTCCCAGTCCCTACTGCTGATAAACATCCCCAAAACATGATGCTGCCACCACCATGCTTCACCGTTGGGATGGTGCCAGGTTTCCTCCCGACGTGACGCTTGGCATTCAGGCCAAAGAGTTCAATCTTGGTTTCATCAGACCAGATAATCTTGTTTCTCATGGTCTGAGAGTCTTCAGGTGCCTTTTGGCAAACTCCAAGCGGGCTGTCATGTGCCTTTTATTGAGTGGCTTCCGTCTGGCCACTCTACCATAAAGGCCTGATTGGTGGCTTGCTGCAGAGGTGGTTGTCCTTTTGGAAGTTTCTCCCATCTCCACAGAGGAACTCTAGAGCTCTGTCAGACGGACCATCTGGTTCTTGGTCACTTCCCTGACCAAGGCCCTTCTCCCCTGATTGCTCAGTTTGGCCAGGCGGCCAGCTCTAGGAACAGCCTTGGTGGTTTGAAACTTCTTCCATTTAAGAATGATGGAGGCCACTGTGTTCTTGGGGACCTTCAATGCTGCATAATTTTTTCGGTTCCCTTCTCCAGATCTGTGCCTCGACACAGTCGAGAGCTCCACAGATAATTCCTTCGACCTCATGGCTTGGTTTTTGCTCTGACATGCACTATCAACTGTGGGACTTTATATAGACAGGTGTGTGCCTTTCCAAATCATGTCCAATCAAGTGAATTTACCACAGGTGGACTCCAATCAAGTTGTAGAAACATCTCAAGGATGATCAATGGAAACAGGATGCACCTGAGATCAATTTCGAGTCTCATAGCAAAGGGGTCTGAACAAGATATTTCTGTTCATTATTTTTAATACATTTGCTAAAATAAAATAAAAACAGTTTGTCATTATGGTGTATTGTGTGTAGATTGCTGAAGGTTATAATTTAAAAAAATCAATTTTAGAATAAAGCTGTAACGTAACAAAATGTGGAAAAAGTCAAGGGGTCTCAATACTTTCTGAAGGCACTGTATTCTATATAACAGAACCAGATAAAATAGCATATTTTAACATTACTGTAAGAGAAAAAACACCACCTAATTTCTTTCTAATTTCATTTTTAGGATGATGTTCGCATTTAGGATGATGTGGCCAAAACACAGCAGCGCGCAGACCTCATGGCCTGGTCTTTGCTCTGACATACACTGTCAACTATGGGACCTTAGAAAGACAGGTGTGTGCCTTTCCAAATCATGTCCAATCAATGTAATTTACCCCAGGTGGCTTCAATTAAGTTGTAGAAACTGGTAGAGTGCTTGCTTAGCATGTGAGAGGTATTGGGATCGATGCCCACATTCTCCAAAAAACACATTTTTTTGTGGATCCAAGAACGCTCCAGTTCACACTTCATGCAGCTTTGTCTAACGACAACCTACTGTCATGTAACAATGACAAGCAACTTTCATGTAACACTGATGTCACAATGTCAGATGAAAAATAATTACATGACTTACTTTCTGAGGAGCAGCGTAGCACACACAATTGATGCCCACAAAAAAAGCTGTGGGAAGTTTCCTTGAAGCCAATGCAGAGGATAAAGAAAAAACGAATGCCGAAAACCGGGAGAGAAACAGGAACCTTTATGACTTCAGTTAAACGCTCTCCCAACTGAGCTATTTCGGCAAGTCTCTAAAAGTAATTCTGTTGCACACTTGACCATACACATGCAAGTGACTCACAATTTTGACACTCAAAATGTACCTCATGGCCAGTATGGGGATCAAAAGCAAGACCTAAGCATTATTAGCACCACACTCTAACCAACTGAGCTAACCGGCCGCTTGCTACGGAGCTCAGTTTTTAGGATGCACAGAGCCTCTGTCAGTGCTGGCGCGTAAACTAACAAGTCCACCAACAGCATAGCCTGACAAGACTGGACCCTCTTGATTGCTCCTTGTGGCAAATCAAAAATGTTGGGGAATTAGCTCAAATGGTAGAGTGCTTGCTATGCATGCGAGAGGTAGTGGGAACGATGCCCACATTCTCAAAAAAACACCTTTTTTTGTTTATCCAAGAATGCTCTAGTTCACACTTCATGCAGCTTTGTCTAACGACAACCTACTGTCATGTAACAATGACAAGCAACTTTCATGTAACACTGATGTCACAATGTCAGATGAAAAAGAATGACATGACTTACTTTCAGAGGAGCAGCGTAGCACACACAATTGATGGCCACAAACAAAGCTGTGGGAAGTTTCCTTGAAGCCAATGCAGAGGATAAAGAAAAAACTAATGCCTTAAACCAGGAGAGAAACAGGAACCTTTATGACTTCAGTTAAACGCTCTCCCAACTGAGCTATTTCGGCAAGTTACTAAAATTAATTCTGTTGCACACTTGACCATACACATGCAAGTGACTCACAATTTTGACACTCAAAATGTACCTCATGGCCAGTATGGGGATCAAAAGCACGACCTAAGCATTATTAGCACCACATTCTAACCAACTGAGCTAACCGGCCGCTTGCTATGGAGCTCAGTTTTTAGGATGCACAGAGCCTCGGTCAGTGCTGGCTCGTAAACTAACAAGTCCACCAACAGCATAGCCTGACAAAACTGGATCTTCTTGATTGCTTCTTGTGGCAAATCAAAAAGGCTGGGGAATTAGCTCAAATGGTAGAGTGCTTGCTTTGCATGCGAGAGGTAGTGGGAACGATGCCCACATTCTCCAAAAAACACATTTTTTTTTAATTCAAGAAAGCTCTAGTTCACACTTCATGCAGCTTTGTCTAACGACAACCTACTGTCATATATCAATGACAAGCAACTTTCATGTGAAACTGATGTCACAATTGACTTACTTTCAAAGGAGCAGCGTAGCACACACAATTGATGCCCACAAACAAAGCTGTGGGAAGTTTCCTTGAAGCCAATGCAGAGGATAAAGAAAAACAACAACTAATGCCAAAAACCAGGACCGAAACAGAAATCTTTATGACTTCAGTCTAAGGCTCTCCCAACTGAGCTATTTCGGCAAGTCGCTAAAAGTAATTCTGTAGCACATTTGACCATACACATGCAAGTGACTCACAATTTTGACACTCAAAATTTCCATCAAGGCCTGTACGGGGATCGAACCCACGACCTTGGCGTTCTTAGCACCTCACTCTAACCAACTGAGCTAACCGGCCGCTTGCTACGGACCAACATTTTTAGGATGCACAGAGCCTCGGCCAGTGCTGGCGCGTAAAACTAACAAGTCCACCAACAGCATAGCCTGACAAGACTGGAACCTCTTGGTTGCTCCTTGAGTCAAAAACAATAAGGCTGGGGAATTAGCTCCAATGTTTAAGTGCTTACTTAGCATGCGAGAGGTAGGGGGATCGATGCCCACATTCTCCAAAAAACATTATTTTTTTGAGGATCCAAGAACGTTCCAGTTCACAATTCATGCAGCTTTGTCTAAGGACAACCTACTGTCATGTAACAATGACAAGCAACTTTGATGTAACACTGATGTCACAATGTCAGATGAAAAAGAATGACATGACTTACTTTCTGAGGAGCAGCGTAGCACACACAATTGATCCAAGAACGCTCCAGTTCACACTTCATGCAGCTTTGTCTAACGACATCCTACTGTCATGTAACAATGACAAGCAACTTTCATGTAACACTGATGTCACAATGTCAGATGAAAACGAATGACATGACTTACTTTCAGAGGAGCAGCGTAGCACACAATTGATGCACACAAACAAAGCTGTGGGAAGTTTCCTTGAAGCCAATGCAGAGGATAAAGAAAAACAACAACTAATGCCGAAACCGAGACAAAGCTGCATGAAGTGTGAACTGGAGCGTTCTTGCCGGCACTGGCCGAGGCTCAGCCTCCATGATTTGCCACAAGGAGCAACCAAGAGGGTCCAGTCTTGTCAGGCTATGCTGTTAGTGGACTTGTTCGTTTACGCGCCAGCACTGGCCGAGGCTCTGTGCATCCTAAAAATTTTGATCAGTCGCAAGCGGCCGGTTAGCTCAGTTGGTTAGTGCGTGGTGCTAATAATGCCAAGGTCGTGGGTTCGATCCCCGTACTGGCCATGAGGTACATTTTAAGTTGTTGTTTTTCTTTATCCTCTGTATTGGCTTCAAGGAAACTTCCCACAGCTTGGTTTGTGTGCATCAATTGTGTGCTACGCTGCTCCTCTGAAAGTAAGTCATGTCATTAGTTTTCATCTGACATTGTGACATCAGTGTTACATGAAAGTTGCTTGTCATTGTTACATGACAGTAGGTTGTCGTTAGACAAAGCTGCATGAAGTGTGAACTGGAGCGTTCTTGGATCCACAAAAAAAGTTGTTTTTTGGAGAATGTGGGCATCGATCCCACTACCTCTCGCATGCTAAGCAAGCACTCTACCATTTGAGCTAATTCCCCAGCCTCCATGATTTGCCACAAGGAGCAACCAAGAGGGTCCAGTCTTGTCAAGCTATGCTGTTAGTGGACTTGTTCGTCTACGCGCCAGCACTGGCCGAGGCTCTGTGCATCCTAAAAATGTTGATCAGTTGCAAGCGGCCGGTTAGCTCAGTTGGTTAGTGCGTGGTGCTAATAATGCCAAGGTCGTGGGTTCGATCCCCGTACTGGCCATGAGGTACATTTTAAGTTGTTGTTTTTCTTTATCCTCTGTATTGGCTTCAAGGAAACTTCCCACAGCTTTGTTTGTGTGCATCAATTGTGTGCTACGCTACTCCTCTGAAAGTAAGTCATGTCATTTGTTTTCATCTGACATTGTGACATCAGTGTTACATGAAAGTTGCTTGTCATTGTTACATGACAGTAGGTTGTCGTTAGACAAAGCTGCATGAAGTGTGAACTGGAGCGTTCTTGGATCCACAAAAAAAGTTGTTTTTTGGAGAATGTGGGCATCGATCCCACTACCTATCACATGCTAAGCAAGCACGCTACCATTTGAGCTAATTCCCCAGCCTTCTTTATTTGCCACAGGAAGCAACCAAGAGGGTCCAGTCTTGTCAGGCTATGCTGTTGGTGGACTTGTTCGTTTACTCGCCAGCACTGGCCGAGGCTCTGTGCATCCTAAAAATTTTGCTCTGTTGCAAGTGGCCGGTTAGCTCAATTGGTTAGAGCGTGCTGCTAATAACGCCAAGGTTATGGGTTTGATCCCCGTACTGGCCATGAGGTTCATTTGCAGTGTCAAAATTGTGAGTCACTTGCATGTGTATGGTCAAGTGTGCCACATAATTAGTTTTAGTGACTTGCTGAAATATCTCATTTGGGAGAGCGTTAGACTGAAGATCTAAAGGTCCCTGGTTCGATCCTGGGTTTCGGCATTAGTTGTTGTTCTATCTTTATCCTCTGTTTTGGCTTCAAGGAAACTTCCCTCAGCTTTGTTTGTGGGCATCAATTGTGTATGCTACGCTGCTCCTCTGTAAGGCATGTCATTCTTTTTCATCTGACATTGTGACATCATGACAGTAGGTTGTCGTTAGACAAAGCTGCATGAAGTGTGAACTGGAGCGTTCTTGGATCCACAAAATAAGTTGATTTTTGGAGAATGTGGGCATCGATCCCACTACCTATCACATGCTAAGCAAGCACGCTACCATTTGAGCTAATTCCCCAGCCTTATTTATTTGCCACAGGAAGCAACCAAGAGGGTCCAGTCTTGTCAGGCTATGCTGTTGGTGGACTTGTTCGTTTACGCGCCAGCACTGGCCGAGGCTCTGTGCCTCCTAAAAATGTTGCTCCGTTGCAAGCGGCCGGTTAGCTCAGTTGGATAGAGCGTGGTCTTAATAACGCCAAGGTCGTTGGTTCTATCCCCGTACTGGCCATGAGGTGCATTTTAAGTTGTTGTTTTTCTAAATCCTCTGCATTGGCTTCAAGGAATCTTCCCACAGCTTTGTTTGTGTGCATCAATTGTGTGCTACGCTGCTCCTCTGAAAGTAAGTCATGTCATTCGTTTTCATCTGACATTGTGACATCAGTGTTACATGAAAGTTGCTTGTCATTGTTACATGACAGTAGGTTGTCGTTAGACAAAGCTGCATGAAGTGTGAACTGGAGCGTTCTTGGATCCACAAAAAAAGGTGTTTTTTGGAGAATGTGGGCATCGATCCCACTAACTCTCGCATGCTAAGCAAGCACTCTACCATTTGAGCTAATTCCCCAGCCTCCATGATTTGCCACAAGGAGCAACCAAGAGGGTCCAGTCTTGTCAGGCTATGCTGTTAGTGGACTTGTTTGTTTACGCGCCAGCACTGGCCGAGGCTCTGTGCATCCAAAAAATGATGCTCAGTTGCAAGCGGCCGGTTAGCTCAGTTGGTTAGTGCGTGGTGCTAATAATGCCAAGGTCGTGGGTTCGATCCCCGTACTGGCCATGAGGTACATTTTAAGTTGTTGTTTTTCTTTATCCTCTGTATTGGCTTCAAGGAAACTTCCCACAGCTTGGTTTGTGTGCATCAATTGTGTGCTACGCTGCTCCTCTGAAAGTAAGTCATGTCATTCGTTTTCATCTGACATTGTGACATCAGTGTTACATGAAAGTTGCTTGTCATTGTTACATGACAGTAGGTTGTCGTTAGACAAAGCTGCATGAAGTGTGAACTGGAGCGTTCTTGGATCCACAAAAAAATGTGTTTTTTGGAGAATGTGGGCATCGATCCCACTACCTCTCGCATGCTAAGCAAGCACTCTACCATTTGAGCTAATTCCCCAGCCTCCATGATTTGCCACAAGGAGCAACCAAGAGGGTCCAGTCTTGTCAGGCTATGCTGTTAGTGGACTTGTTCGTTTACGCGCCAGCACTGGCCGAGACTCTGTGCATCCTAAAAATTTTGATCAGTTGCAAGCGGCCGGTTAGCTCAGTTGGTTAGTGCGTGGTGCTAATAATGCCAAGGTCGTGGGTTTGATCCCCGTACTGGCCATGAGGTACATTTTAAGTTGTTGTTTTTCTTTATCCTCTGTATTGGCTTCAAGGAAACTTCCCACAGCTTTGTTTGTGTGCATCAATTGTGTGCTACGCTACTCCTCTGAAAGTAAGTCATGTCATTTGTTTTCATCTGACATTGTGACATCAGTGTTACATGAAAGTTGCTTGTCATTGTTACATGACAGTAGGTTGTCATTAGACAAAGCTGCATGAAGTGTGAACTGGAACGTTCTTGGATCCTCAAAAAAAATTGATTTTTGGAGAATGTGGGCATCGATCCCACTATCTATCACATGCTAAGCAAGCACGCTACCATTTGAGCTAATTCCCCATCCTTCTTTATTTGCCACAGGAAGCAACCAAGAGGGTCCAGTCTTGTCAGGCTATGCTGTTGGTGGACTTGTTCGTTTACTCGCCAGCACTGGCCGAGGCTCTGTGCATCCTAAAATTTTTGCTCTGTTGCAAGTGGCCGGTTAGCTCAATTGGTTAGAGCGTGCTGCTAATAACGCCAAGGTTATGGGTTTGATCCCCGTACTGGCCATGAGGTTCATTTTCAGTGTCAAAATTGTGAGTCACTTGCATGTGTATGGTCAAGTGTGCCACATAATTAGTTTTAGTGACTTGCTGAAATATCTCAGTTGGGAGAGCGTTAGACTGAAGATCTAAAGGTCCCTGGTTCGATCCTGGGTTTCGGCATTAATTGTTGTTCTATCTTTATCCTCTGTTTTGGCTTCAAGGAAACTTCCCTCAGCTTTGTTTGTGGGCATCAATTGTGTATGCTACGCTGCTCCTCTGTAAGGCATGTCATTCTTTTTCATCTGACATTGTGACATCATGACAGTAGGTTGTCGTTAGACAAAGCCTCATGAAGTGTGAACTGGAGCGTTCTTGGATCCACAAAAAAAAGTTGATTTCTGGAGAATGTGGGCATCGATCTCACTACCTCTCGCATGCTAAGCAAGCACTCTACCATTTGAGCTAATTCCCCAGCCTCCATGATTTGCCACAAGGAGCAACCAAGAGGGTCCAGTCTTGTCAGGCTATGCTGTTAGTGGACTTGTTTGTTTACGCGCCAGCACTGGCCGAGGCTCTGTGCATCCTAAAAATGTTGATCAGTCGCAAGCGGCCGGTTAGCTCAGTTGGTTAGTGCGTGGTGCTAATAATGCCAAGGTCGTGGGTTCGATCCCCGTACTGGCCATGAGGTACATTTTAAGTTGTTGTTTTTCTTTATCCTCTGTATTGGCTTCAAGAAAACTTCCCACAGCTTGGTTTGTGTGCATCAATTGTGTGCTACGCTGCTCCTCTGAAAGTAAGTCATGTCATTCGTTTTCATCTGACATTGTGACATCAGTGTTACATGAAAGTTGCTTGTCATTGTTACATGACAGTAGGTTGTCGTTAGACAAAGCTGCATGAAGTGTGAACTGGAGCGTTCTTGGATCCACAAAAAAATGTGTTTTTTGGAGAATGTGGGCATCGATCCCACTACCTCTCGCATGCTAAGCAAGCACTCTACCATTTGAGCTAATTCCCCAGCCTCCATGATTTGCCACAAGGAGCAACCAAGAGGGTCCAGTCTTGTCAGGCTATGCTGTTAGTGGACTTGTTCGTTTACGCGCCAGCACTGGCCGAGGCTCTGTGCATCCTAAAATTTTTGATCAGTCGCAAGCGGCCGGTTAGCTCAGTTGGTTAGTGCGTGGTGCTAATAATGCCAAGGTCGTGGGTTCGATCCCCGTACTGGCCATGAGGTACATTTTAAGTTGTTGTTTTTCTTTATCCTCTGTATTGGCTTCAAGGAAACTTCCCACAGCTTTGTTTGTGTGCATCAATTGTGTGCTACGCTGCTCCTCTGAAAGTAAGTCATGTCATTTGTTTTCATCTGACATTGTGACATCAGTGTTACATGAAAGTTGCTTGTCATTGTTACATGACAGTAGGTTGTCATTAGACAAAGCTGCATGAAGTGTGAACTGGAACGTTCTTGGATCCTCAAAAAAAATTGATTTTTGGAGAATGTGGGCATCGATCCCACTACCTATCACATGCTAAGTAAGCACGCTACCATTTGAGCTAATTCCCCAGCCTTTTTTATTTGCCACAGGAAGCAACCAAGAGGGTCCAGTCTTGTCAGGCTATGCTGTTGGTGGACTTGTTCGTTTACTCGCCAGCACTGGCCGAGGCTCTGTGCATCCTAAAAATGTTGCTCTGTTGCAAGTGGCCGGTTAGCTCAATTGGTTAGAGCGTGCTGCTAATAACGCCAAGGTTGTGGGTTTGATCCCCGTACTGGCCATGAGGTTCATTTTCAGTGTCAAAATTGTGAGTCACTTGCATGTGTATGGTCAAGTGTGCCACATAATTAGTTTTAGTGACTTGCTGAAATATCTCAGTTGGGAGAGCGTTAGACTGAAGATCTAAAGGTCCCTGGTTCGATCCTGGGTTTCGGCATTAATTGTTGTTCTATCTTTATCCTCTGTTTTGGCTTCAAGGAAACTTCCCTCAGCTTTGTTTGTGGGCATCAATTGTGTATGCTACGCTGCTCCTCTGTAAGGCATGTCATTCTTTTTCATCTGACATTGTGACATCATGACAGTAGGTTGTCGTTAGACAAAGCCTCATGAAGTGTGAACTGGAGCGTTCTTGGATCCACAAAAAAAAGTTGATTTTTGGAGAATGTGGGCATCGATCTCACTACCTCTCACATGCTAAGCAAGCACTCTACCATTTGAGCTAATTCCCCAGCCTCCATGATTTGCCACAAGGAGCAACCAAGAGGGTCCAGTCTTGTCAGGCTATGCTGTTAGTGGACTTGTTTGTTTACGCGCCAGCACTGGCCGAGGCTCTGTGCATCCTAAAAATGTTGATCAGTCGCAAGCGGCCGGTTAGCTCAGTTGGTTAGTGCGTGGTGCTAATAATGCCAAGGTCGTGGGTTCGATCCCCGTACTGGCCATGAGGTACATTTTAAGTTGTTGTTTTTCTTTATCCTCTGTATTGGCTTCAAGAAAACTTCCCACAGCTTGGTTTGTGTGCATCAATTGTGTGCTACGCTGCTCCTCTGAAAGTAAGTCATGTCATTCGTTTTCATCTGACATTGTGACATCAGTGTTACATGAAAGTTGCTTGTCATTGTTACATGACAGTAGGTTGTCGTTAGACAAAGCTGCATGAAGTGTGAACTGGAGCGTTCTTGGATCCACAAAAAAATGTGTTTTTTGGAGAAGGTGGGCATCGATCCCACTACCTCTCGCATGCTAAGCAAGCACGCTACCATTTGAGCTAATTCCCCAGCCTTATTTATTTGCCACAGGAAGCAACCAAGAGGGTCCAGTCTTGTCAGGCTATGCTGTTGGTGGACTTGTTCGTTTACTCGCCAGCACTGGCCGAGGCTCTGTGCATCCTAAAAATGTTGCTCTGTTGCAAGTGGCCGGTTAGCTCAATTGGTTAGAGCGTGCTGCTAATAACGCCAAGGTTGTGGGTTTGATCCCCGTACTGGCCATGAGGTTCATTTTCAGTGTCAAAATTGTGAGTCACTTGCATGTGTATGGTCAAGTGTGCCACATAATTAGTTTTAGTGACTTGCTGAAATATCTCAGTTGGGAGAGCGTTAGACTGAAGATCTAAAGGTCCCTGGTTTGATCCCGGGTTTCGGCATTAGTTGTTGTTCTATCCTTATCCTCTGTTTTGGCTTCAAGGAAACTTCCCTCAGCTTTGTTTGTGGGCATCAATTGTGTATGCTACGCTGCTCCTCTGTAAGGCATGTCATTCTTTTTCATCTGACATTGTGACATCATGACAGTAGGTTGTCGTTAGACAAAGCTGCATGAAGTGTGAACTGGAGCGTTCTTGGATCCACAAAAAAAGTTGATTTTTGGAGAATGTGTGCATCGATCCCACTACCTATCACATGCTAAGGAAGCACGCTACCATTTGAGCTAATTCCCCAGCCTTCTTTATTTGCCACAGGAAGCAACCAAGAGGGTCCAGTCTTGTCAGGCTATGCTGTTGGTGGACTTGTTCGTTTACGCGCCAGCACTGGCCGAGGCTCTGTGCCTCCTAAAAATGTTGCTCCGTTGCAAGCGGCCGGTTAGCTCAGTTGGTTAGAGCGTGGGCTTAATAACGCCAAGGTCGTTGGTTCTATCCCCGTACTGGCCATGAGGAGCATTTTAAGTTGTTGTTTTTCTAAATCCTCTGTATTGGCTTCAAGAAAACTTCCCACAGCTTTGTTTGTGGGCATCAATTGTGTGTGCTACGCTGCTCCTCTGAAAGTAAGTCATCTCATTTGTTTTCATCTGACATTGTGACATCAGTGTTACATGAAAGTTGCTTGTCATTGTTACATGACAGTAGGTTGTCGTTAGACAAAGCTGCATGAAGTGTGA
Source organism: Salvelinus alpinus (assembly GCF_045679555.1). Taxonomy (NCBI): domain Eukaryota; kingdom Metazoa; phylum Chordata; class Actinopteri; order Salmoniformes; family Salmonidae; genus Salvelinus; species Salvelinus alpinus. Next base: position 1,301,879 of record NC_092111.1, on the reverse strand, counting down.
ACTGGAGCGTTCTTGGATCCACAAAAAAAAGTTGATTTTTGGAGAATGTGGGCATCGATCCCACTACCTATCACATGCTAAGCAAGCACGCTACCATTTGAGCGAATTCCCCATCCTTCTTTATTTGCCACAGGAAGCAACCAAGAGGGTCCAGTCTTGTCAGGCTATGCTGTTGGTGGACTTGTTCGTTTACTCGCCAGCACTGGCCGAGGCTCTGTGCATCCTAAAATTTTTGCTCTGTTGCAAGTGGCCGGTTAGCTCAATTGGTTAGAGCGTGCTGCTAATAACGCCAAGGTTATGGGTTTGATCCCCGTACTGGCCATGAGGTTCATTTTCAGTGTCAAAATTGTGAGTCACTTGCATGTGTATGGTCAAGTGTGCCACATAATTAGTTTTAGTGACTTGCTGAAATATCTCAGTTGGGAGAGCGTTAGACTGAAGATCTAAAGGTTCCTGGTTCGATCCTGGGTTTCGGCATTAATTGTTGTTCTATCTTTATCCTCTGTTTTGGCTTCAAGGAAACTTCCCTCAGCTTTGTTTGTGGGCATCAATTGTGTATGCTACGCTGCTCCTCTGTAAGGCATGTCATTCTTTTTCATCTGACATTGTGACATCATGACAGTAGGTTGTCGTTAGACAAAGCTGCATGAAGTGTGAACTGGAGCGTTCTTGGATCCACAAAAAAAAGTTGATTTTTGGAGAATGTGGGCATCGATCTCACTACCTCTCGCATGCTAAGCAAGCACTCTACCATTTGAGCTAATTCCCCAGCCTCCATGATTTGCCACAAGGAGCAACCAAGAGGGTCCAGTCTTGTCAGGCTATGCTGTTAGTGGACTTGTTCGTTTACGCGCCAGCACTGGCCGAGGCTCTGTGCATCCTAAAAATGTTGATCAGTCGCAAGCGGCCGGTTAGCTCAGTTGGTTAGTGCGTGGTGCTAATAATGCCAAGGTCGTGGGTTCGATCCCCGTACTGGCCATGAGGTACATTTTAAGTTGTTGTTTTTCTTTATCCTCTGTATTGGCTTCAAGAAAACTTCCCACAGCTTGGTTTGTGTGCATCAATTGTGTGCTACGCTGCTCCTCTGAAAGTAAGTCATGTCATTCGTTTTCATCTGACATTGTGACATCAGTGTTACATGAAAGTTGCTTGTCATTGTTACATGACAGTAGGTTGTCGTTAGACAAAGCTGCATGAAGTGTGAACTGGAGCGTTCTTGGATCCACAAAAAAATGTGTTTTTTGGAGAATGTGGGCATCGATCCCACTACCTCTCGCATGCTAAGCAAGCACTCTACCATTTGAGCTAATTCCCCAGCCTCCATGATTTGCCACAAGGAGCAACCAAGAGGGTCCAGTCTTGTCAGGCTATGCTGTTAGTGGACTTGTTCGTTTACGCGCCAGCACTGGCCGAGGCTCTGTGCATCCTAAAAATTTTGATCAGTCGCAAGCGGCCGGTTAGCTCAGTTGGTTAGTGCGTGGTGCTAATAATGCCAAGGTCGTGGGTTCGATCCCCGTACTGGCCATGAGGTACATTTTAAGTTGTTGTTTTTCTTTATCCTCTGTATTGGCTTCAAGGAAACTTCCCACAGCTTTGTTTGTGTGCATCAATTGTGTGCTACGCTGCTCCTCTGAAAGTAAGTCATGTCATTTGTTTTCATCTGACATTGTGACATCAGTGTTACATGAAAGTTGCTTGTCATTGTTACATGACAGTAGGTTGTCATTAGACAAAGCTGCATGAAGTGTGAACTGGAACGTTCTTGGATCCTCAAAAAAAATTGATTTTTGGAGAATGTGGGCATCGATCCCACTACCTATCACATGCTAAGCAAGCACGCTACCATTTGAGCTAATTCCCCAGCCTTATTTATTTGCCACAGGAAGCAACCAAGAGGGTCCAGTCTTGTCAGGCTATGCTGTTGGTGGACTTGTTCGTTTACTCGCCAGCACTGGCCGAGGCTCTGTGCATCCTAAAAATGTTGCTCTGTTGCAAGTGGCCGGTTAGCTCAATTGGTTAGAGCGTGCTGCTAATAACGCCAAGGTTGTGGGTTTGATCCCCGTACTGGCCATGAGGTTCATTTTCAGTGTCAAAATTGTGAGTCACTTGCATGTGTATGGTCAAGTGTGCCACATAATTAGTTTTAGTGACTTGCTGAAATATCTCAGTTGGGAGAGCGTTAGACTGAAGATCTAAAGGTCCCTGGTTTGATCCCGGGTTTCGGCATTAGTTGTTGTTCTATCTTTATCCTCTGTTTTGGCTTCAAGGAAACTTCCCTCAGCTTTGTTTGTGGGCATCAATTGTGTATGCTACGCTGCTCCTCTGTAAGGCATGTCATTCTTTTTCATCTGACATTGTGACATCATGACAGTAGGTTGTCGTTAGACAAAGCTGCATGAAGTGTGAACTGGAGCGTTCTTGGATCCACAAAAAAAGTTGATTTTTGGAGAATGTGGGCATCGATCCCACTACCTATCACATGCTAAGGAAGCACGCTACCATTTGAGCTAATTCCCCAGCCTTCTTTATTTGCCACAGGAAGCAACCAAGAGGGTCCAGTCTTGTCAGGCTATGCTGTTGGTGGACTTGTTCGTTTACGCGCCAGCACTGGCCGAGGCTCTGTGCCTCCTAAAAATGTTGCTCCGTTGCAAGCGGCCGGTTAGCTCAGTTGGTTAGTGCGTGGTGCTAATAATGCCAAGGTCGTGGGTTCGATCCCCGTACTGGCCATGAGGTACATTTTAAGTTGTTGTTTTTCTTTATCCTCTGTATTGGCTTCAAGAAAACTTCCCACAGCTTGGTTTGTGTGCATCAATTGTGTGCTACGCTGCTCCTCTGAAAGTAAGTCATGTCATTCGTTTTCATCTGACATTGTGACATCAGTGTTACATGAAAGTTGCTTGTCATTGTTACATGACAGTAGGTTGTCGTTAGACAAAGCTGCATGAAGTGTGAACTGGAGCGTTCTTGGATCCACAAAAAAATGTGTTTTTTGGAGAATGTGGGCATCGATCCCACTACCTCTCGCATGCTAAGCAAGCACTCTACCATTTGAGCTAATTCCCCAGCCTCCATGATTTGCCACAAGGAGCAACCAAGAGGGTCCAGTCTTGTCAGGCTATGCTGTTAGTGGACTTGTTCGTTTACGCGCCAGCACTGGCCGAGGCTCTGTGCATCCTAAAAATTTTGATCAGTCGCAAGCGGCCGGTTAGCTCAGTTGGTTAGTGCGTGGTGCTAATAATGCCAAGGTCGTGGGTTCGATCCCCGTACTGGCCATGAGGTACATTTTAAGTTGTTGTTTTTCTTTATCCTCTGTATTGGCTTCAAGGAAACTTCCCACAGCTTTGTTTGTGTGCATCAATTGTGTGCTACGCTGCTCCTCTGAAAGTAAGTCATGTCATTTGTTTTCATCTGACATTGTGACATCAGTGTTACATGAAAGTTGCTTGTCATTGTTACATGACAGTAGGTTGTCATTAGACAAAGCTGCATGAAGTGTGAACTGGAACGTTCTTGGATCCTCAAAAAAAATTGATTTTTGGAGAATGTGGGCATCGATCCCACTACCTATCACATGCTAAGCAAGCACGCTACCATTTGAGCTAATTCCCCAGCCTTATTTATTTGCCACAGGAAGCAACCAAGAGGGTCCAGTCTTGTCAGGCTATGCTGTTGGTGGACTTGTTCGTTTACTCGCCAGCACTGGCCGAGGCTCTGTGCATCCTAAAAATGTTGCTCTGTTGCAAGTGGCCGGTTAGCTCAATTGGTTAGAGCGTGCTGCTAATAACGCCAAGGTTGTGGGTTTGATCCCCGTACTGGCCATGAGGTTCATTTTCAGTGTCAAAATTGTGAGTCACTTGCATGTGTATGGTCAAGTGTGCCACATAATTAGTTTTAGTGACTTGCTGAAATATCTCAGTTGGGAGAGCGTTAGACTGAAGATCTAAAGGTCCCTGGTTTGATCCCGGGTTTCGGCATTAGTTGTTGTTCTATCTTTATCCTCTGTTTTGGCTTCAAGGAAACTTCCCTCAGCTTTGTTTGTGGGCATCAATTGTGTATGCTACGCTGCTCCTCTGTAAGGCATGTCATTCTTTTTCATCTGACATTGTGACATCATGACAGTAGGTTGTCGTTAGACAAAGCTGCATGAAGTGTGAACTGGAGCGTTCTTGGATCCACAAAAAAAGTTGATTTTTGGAGAATGTGGGCATCGATCCCACTACCTATCACATGCTAAGGAAGCACGCTACCATTTGAGCTAATTCCCCAGCCTTCTTTATTTGCCACAGGAAGCAACCAAGAGGGTCCAGTCTTGTCAGGCTATGCTGTTGGTGGACTTGTTCGTTTACGCGCCAGCACTGGCCGAGGCTCTGTGCCTCCTAAAAATGTTGCTCCGTTGCAAGCGGCCGGTTAGCTCAGTTGGTTAGAGCGTGGTCTTAATAACGCCAAGGTCGTTGGTTCTATCCCCGTACTGGCCATGAGGAGCATTTTAAGTTGTTGTTTTTCTAAATCCTCTGTATTGGCTTCAAGGAAACTTCCCACAGCTTTGTTTGTGGGCATCAATTGTGTGTGCTACGCTGCTCCTCTGAAAGTAAGTCATCTCATTTGTTTTCATCTGACATTGTGACATCAGTGTTACATGAAAGTTGCTTGTCATTGTTACATGACAGTAGGTTGTCGTTAGACAAAGCTGCATGAAGTGTGAACTGGAGCGTTCTTGGATCCACAAAAAAATGTGTTTTTTGGAGAATGTGGGCATCGATCCCACTACCTCTCGCATGCTAAGCAAGCACTCTACCATTTGAGCTAATTCCCCAGCCTCCATTATTTGCCACAAGGAGCAACCAAGAGGGTCCAGTCTTGTCAGGCTATGCTGTTAGTGGACTTGTTCGTTTACGCGCCAGCACTGGCCGAGGCTCTGTGCATCCTAAAAATTTTGATCAGTCGCAAGTGGCCGGTTAGCTCAGTTGGTTAGTGCGTGGTGCTAATAATGCCAAGATCGTGGGTTCGATCCCCGTACTGGCCATGAGGTACATTTTAAGTTGTTGTTTTTCTTTATCCTCTGTATTGGCTTCAAGGAAACTTCCCACAGCTTGGTTTGTGTGCATCAATTGTGTGCTACGCTGCTCCTCTGAAAGTAAGTCATGTCATTCGTTTTCATCTGACATTGTGACATCAGTGTTACATGAAAGTTGCTTGTCATTGTTACATGACAGTAGGTTGTCGTTAGACAAAGCTGCATGAAGTGTGAACTGGAGCGTTCTTGGATCCACAAAAAAATGTGTTTTTTGGAGAATGTGGGCATCGATCCCACTACCTCTCGCATGCTAAGCAAGCACTCTACCATTTGAGCTAATTCCCCAGCCTCCATGATTTGCCACAAGGAGCAACCAAGAGGGTCCAGTCTTGTCAGGCTATGCTGTTAGTGGACTTGTTCGTTTACGCGCCAGCACTGGCCGAGGCTCTGTGCATCCTAAAAATGTTGATCAGTCGCAAGCGGCCGGTTAGCTCGGTTGGTTAGTGCGTGGTGCTAATAATGCCAAGGTCGTGGGTTCGATCCCCGTACTGGCCATGAGGTACATTTTAAGTTGTTGTTTTTCTTTATCCTCTGTATTGGCTTCAAGGAAACTTCCCACAGCTTGGTTTGTGTGCATCAATTGTGTGCTACGCTGCTCCTCTGAAAGTAAGTCATGTCATTCGTTTTCATCTGACATTGTGACATCAGTGTTACATGAAAGTTGCTTGTCATTGTTACATGACAGTAGGTTGTCATTAGACAAAGCTGCATGAAGTGTGAACTGGAACGTTCTTGGATCCTCAAAAAAAAATGATTTTTGGAGAATGTGGGCATCGATCCCACTACCTATCACATGCTAAGCAAGCACGCTACCATTTGAGCTAATTCCCCAGCCTTATTTATTTGCCACAGGAAGCAACCAAGAGGGTCCAGTCTTGTCAGGCTATGCTGTTAGTGGACTTGTTCGTTTACTCGCCAGCACTGGCCGAGGCTCTGTGCATCCTAAAAATGTTGCTCTGTTGCAAGTGGCCGGTTAGCTCAATTGGTTAGAGCGTGCTGCTAATAACGCCAAGGTTATGGGTTTGATCCCCGTACTGGCCATGAGGTTCATTTTCAGTGTCAAAATTGTGAGTCACTTGCATGTGTATGGTCAAGTGTGCCACATAATTAGTTTTAGTGACTTGCTGAAATATCTCAGTTGGGAGAGCGTAAGACTGAAGATCTAAAGGTCCCTGGTTTGATCCCGGGTTTTGGCATTAGTTGTTGTTCTATCTTTATCCTCTGTTTTGGCTTCAAGGAAACTTCCCTCAGCTTTGTTTGTGGGCATCAATTGTGTATGCTACGCTGCTCCTCTGTAAGGCATGTCATTCTTTTTCATCTGACATTGTGACATCATGACAGTAGGTTGTCGTTAGACAAAGCTGCATGAAGTGTGAACTGGAGCGTTCTTGGATCCAGAAAAAGTTTCATTTTGAGTTTCAAAATTGTGAGTCACTTGCATGTGTATGGTCAAGTGTGCCACAAAATTAATTTTAGTGACTTGCCGAAATAGCTCAGTTGGGAGAGCGTTAGACTGAAGATCTAAAGGTCCCTGGTTCGATCCTGGGTTTCGGCATTAGTTGTTGTTCTATCTTTATCCTCTGCTTTGGCTTCAAGGAAACTTCCCACAGCTTTGTTTGTGGGCATCAATTGTGTGTTCTACGCTGCTCCTCTGAAAATAAGTCACGTCATTCTTTTTCATCTGACATCATGACAGTAGGTTGTCCTGAGACAAAGCTGCATGAAGTGTGAACTGGAGCGTTCTTGGATCCAGAAAAAAATGTGGTTTTTGGAGAATGTGGGAATCGATCCCACTACCTCTCGCATGCTAAGCACAGACTCTACCATTGGAGCTAATTCCCCAGGCTTTTTGATTTGCCACAAGGAGCAACCAAGAGGGTCCAGTCTTGTCAGGCTATGCTGTTGGTGGACTTGTTCGTTTACGCGCCAGCACTGGCCGAGGCTCTGTGCATCCTAAAAATGTTGCTCCGTTACAAGCGGCCGGTTAGCTCAGTTGGTTAGAGCGTGGTGCTAATAACGCCAAGGTCGTGGGTTCGATCCCCGTACTGGCCATGAGGTACATTTTGAGTTGTTGTTTTTCTTTATCCTCTGCATTGGCTTCAAGGAAACTTCCCACAGCTTTGTTTGTGGGCATCAATTGTGTGTGCTACGCTGCTCCTCTGAAAGTAAGTCATGTCATTCGTTTTCATCTGACATTGTGACATCATGACAGTAGGTTGTCGTTAGACAAAGCTGCATGAAGTGTGAACTGGAGCGTTCTTGGATCCAGAAAAAGTTTCATTTTGAGTTTCAAAATTGTGAGTCACTTGCATGTGTATGGTCAAGTGTGCCACAAAATTAATTTTAGTGACTTGCCGAAATAGCTCAGTTGGGAGAGCGTTAGACTGAAGATCTAAAGGTCCCTGGTTCGATCCCGGGTTTTGGCATTAGTTGTTGTTCTATCTTTATCCTCTGCTTTGGCTTCAAGGAAACTTCCCACAGCTTTGTTTGTGGGCATCAATTGTGTGTTCTACGCTGCTCCTCTGAAAATAAGTCACGTCATTCTTTTTCATCTGACATCATGACAGTAGGTTGTCCTGAGACAAAGCTGCATGAAGTGTGAACTGGAGCGTTCTTGGATCCAGAAAAAAATGTGTTTTTTGGAGAATGTGGGCATCGATCCCACTACCTCTCGCATGCTAAGCAAGCACTCTACCATTTGAGCTAATTCCCCAGCCTTTTTGATTTGCCACAAGGAGCAACCAAGAGGGTCCAGTCTTGTCAGGCTATGCTGTTGGTGGACTTGTTCGTTTACGCGCCAGCACTGGCCGAGGCTCTGTGCATCCTAAAAATATTGCTCTGTTACAAGAGGCCGATTAGCTCAGTTGGTTAGAGCGTGGTGCTAATAACGCCAAGGTCATGGGTTCGATCCCCGTACTGGCCATGAGGTACATTTTGAGTTGTTGTTTTTCTTTATCCTCTGCATTGGCTTCAAGGAAACTTCCCACAGCTTTGTTTGTGGGCATCAATTGTGTGTGCTACGCTGCTCCTCTGAAAATAAGTCATGTCATTCGTTTTCATCTGACATTGTGACATCATGACAGTAGGTTGTCGTTAGACAAAGCTGCATGAAGTGTGAACTGGAGCGTTCTTGGATCCAGAAAAAAATGTGTTTTTTGGAGAATGTGGGCATCGATCCCACTACCTCTCGCATGCTAAGCAAGCACTCTACCATTTGAGCTAATTCCCCAGGCTTTATGATTTGCCACAAGGAGCAACCAAGAGGGTCCAGTCTTGTCAGGCTATGCTGTTGGTGGACTTGTTCGTTTACGCGCCAGCACTGGCCGAGGCTCTGTGTATCCTAAAAATGTTGCTCCATTCCAAGCGGCCGGTTAGCTCAATTGATTAGAGCGTGGTGCTAATAACGCCAAAGTCGTGGGTTCGATCCCCGTACTGGCCATGAGGTAAATTTTAAGTTGTTGTTTTTCTTTATCCTCTGTATTGGCTTCAAGGAAACTTCCCACAGCTTTGTTTGTGTGCATCAATTGTGTGCTACGCTGCTCCTCTGAAAGTAAGTCATGTCATTCGTTTTCATCTGACATTGTGACATCAGTGTTACATGAAAGTTGCTTGTCATTGTTACATGACAGTAGGTTGTCATTAGACAAAGCTGCATGAAGTGTGAACTGGAACGTTCTTGGATCCTCAAAAAAAATTGATTTTTGGAGAATGTGGGCATCGATCCCACTACCTATCACATGCTAAGCAAGCACGCTACCATTTGAGCTAATTCCCCAGCCTTATTTATTTGCCACAGGAAGCAACCAAGAGGGTCCAGTCTTGTCAGGCTATGCTGTTGGTGGACTTGTTCGTTTACTCGCCAGCACTGGCCGAGGCTCTGTGCATCCTAAAAATGTTGCTCTGTTGCAAGTGGCCGGTTAGCTCAATTGGTTAGAGCGTGCTGCTAATAAAGCCAAGGTTGTGGGTTTGATCCCCGTACTGGCCATGAGGTTCATTTTCAGTGTCAAAATTGTGAGTCACTTGCATGTGTATGGTCAAGTGTGCCACATAATTAGTTTTAGTGACTTGCTGAAATATCTCAGTTGGGAGAGCGTTAGACTGAAGATCTAAAGGTCCCTGGTTTGATCCCGGGTTTCGGCATTAGTTGTTGTTCTATCTTTATCCTCTGTTTTGGCTTCAAGGAAACTTCCCTCAGCTTTGTTTGTGGGCATCAATTGTGTATGCTACGCTGCTCCTCTGTAAGGCATGTCATTCTTTTTCATCTGACATTGTGACATCATGACAGTAGGTTGTCGTTAGACAAAGCTGCATGAAGTGTGAACTGGAGCGTTCTTGGATCCACAAAAAAAGTTGATTTTTGGAGAATGTGGGCATCGATCCCACTACCTATCACATGCTAAGGAAGCACGCTACCATTTGAGCTAATTCCCCAGCCTTCTTTATTTGCCACAGGAAGCAACCAAGAGGGTCCAGTCTTGTCAGGCTATGCTGTTGGTGGACTTGTTCGTTTACGCGCCAGCACTGGCCGAGGCTCTGTGCCTCCTAAAAATGTTGCTCCGTTGCAAGCGGCCGGTTAGCTCAGTTGGTTAGAGCGTGGTCTTAATAACGCCAAGGTCGTTGGTTCTATCCCCGTACTGGCCATGAGGAGCATTTTAAGTTGTTGTTTTTCTAAATCCTCTGTATTGGCTTCAAGGAAACTTCCCACAGCTTTGTTTGTGGGCATCAATTGTGTGTGCTACGCTGCTCCTCTGAAAGTAAGTCATCTCATTTGTTTTCATCTGACATTGTGACATCAGTGTTACATGAAAGTTGCTTGTCATTGTTACATGACAGTAGGTTGTCGTTAGACAAAGCTGCATGAAGTGTGAACTGGAGCGTTCTTGGATCCACAAAAAAATGTGTTTTTTGGAGAATGTGGGCATCGATCCCACTACCTCTCGCATGCTAAGCAAGCACTCTACCATTTGAGCTAATTCCCCAGCCTCCATTATTTGCCACAAGGAGCAACCAAGAGGGTCCAGTCTTGTCAGGCTATGCTGTTAGTGGACTTGTTCGTTTACGCGCCAGCACTGGCCGAGGCTCTGTGCATCCTAAAAATTTTGATCAGTCGCAAGTGGCCGGTTAGCTCAGTTGGTTAGTGCGTGGTGCTAATAATGCCAAGGTCGTGGGTTCGATCCCCGTACTGGCCATGAGGTACATTTTAAGTTGTTGTTTTTCTTTATCCTCTGTATTGGCTTCAAGGAAACTTCCCACAGCTTGGTTTGTGTGCATCAATTGTGTGCTACGCTGCTCCTCTGAAAGTAAGTCATGTCATTCGTTTTCATCTGACATTGTGACATCAGTGTTACATGAAAGTTGCTTGTCATTGTTACATGACAGTAGGTTGTCGTTAGACAAAGCTGCATGAAGTGTGAACTGGAGCGTTCTTGGATCCACAAAAAAATGTGTTTTTTGGAGAATGTGGGCATCGATCCCACTACCTCTCGCATGCTAAGCAAGCACTCTACCATTTGAGCTAATTCCCCAGCCTCCATGATTTGCCACAAGGAGCAACCAAGAGGGTCCAGTCTTGTCAGGCTATGCTGTTAGTGGACTTGTTCGTTTACGCGCCAGCACTGGCCGAGGCTCTGTGCATCCTAAAAATGTTGATCAGTCGCAAGCGGCCGGTTAGCTCGGTTGGTTAGTGCGTGGTGCTAATAATGCCAAGGTCGTGGGTTCGATCCCCGTACTGGCCATGAGGTACATTTTAAGTTGTTGTTTTTCTTTATCCTCTGTATTGGCTTCAAGGAAACTTCCCACAGCTTGGTTTGTGTGCATCAATTGTGTGCTACGCTGCTCCTCTGAAAGTAAGTCATGTCATTTGTTTTCATCTGACATTGTGACATCAGTGTTACATGAAAGTTGCTTGTCATTGTTACATGACAGTAGGTTGTCATTAGACAAAGCTGCATGAAGTGTGAACTGGAACGTTCTTGGATCCTCAAAAAAAATAGATTTTTGGAGAATGTGGGCATCGATCCCACTACCTATCACATGCTAAGCAAGCACGCTACCATTTGAGCTAATTCCCCAGCCTTATTTATTTGCCACAGGAAGCAACCAAGAGGGTCCAGTCTTGTCAGGCTATGCTGTTAGTGGACTTGTTCGTTTACTCGCCAGCACTGGCCGAGGCTCTGTGCATCCTAAAAATGTTGCTCTGATGCAAGTGGCCGGTTAGCTCAATTGGTTAGAGCGTGCTGCTAATAACGCCAAGGTTATGGGTTTGATCCCCGTACTGGCCATGAGGTTCATTTTCAGTGTCAAAATTGTGAGTCACTTGCATGTGTATGGTCAAGTGTGCCACATAATTAGTTTTAGTGACTTGCTGAAATATCTCAGTTGGGAGAGCGTAAGACTGAAGATCTAAAGGTCCCTGGTTTGATCCCGGGTTTTGGCATTAGTTGTTGTTCTATCTTTATCCTCTGTTTTGGCTTCAAGGAAACTTCCCTCAGCTTTGTTTGTGGGCATCAATTGTGTATGCTACGCTGCTCCTCTGTAAGGCATGTCATTCTTTTTCATCTGACATTGTGACATCATGACAGTAGGTTGTCGTTAGACAAAGCTGCATGAAGTGTGAACTGGAGCGTTCTTGGATCCACAAAAAAAGTTGATTTTTGGAGAATGTGGGCATCGATCCCACTACCTATCACATGCTAAGGAAGCACGCTACCATTTGAGCTAATTCCCCAGCCTTCTTTATTTGCCACAGGAAGCAACCAAGAGGGTCCAGTCTTGTCAGGCTATGCTGTTGGTGGACTTGTTCGTTTACGCGCCAGCACTGGCCGAGGCTCTGTGCCTCCTAAAAATGTTGCTCCGTTGCAAGCGGCCGGTTAGCTCAGTTGGTTAGAGCGTGGTCTTAATAACGCCAAGGTCGTTGGTTCTATCCCCGTACTGGCCATGAGGCGCATTTTAAGTTGTTGTTTTTCTAAATCCTCTGCATTGGCTTCAAGGAAACTTCCCACAGCTTTGTTTGTGTGCATCAATTGTGTGCTACGCTGCTCCTCTGAAAGTAAGTCATGTCATTCGTTTTCATCTGACATTGTGACATCAGTGTTACATGAAAGTTGCTTGTCATTGTTACATGACAGTAGGTTGTCGTTAGACAAAGCTGCATGAAGTGTGAACTGGAGCGTTCTTGGATCCACAAAAAAAGGTCTTTTTTGGAGAATGTGGGCATCGATCCCACTACCTCTCGCATGCTAAGCAAGCACTCTACCATTTGAGCTAATTCCCCAGCCTCCATGATTTGCCACAAGGAGCAACCAAGAGGGTCCAGTCTTGTCAGGCTATGCTGTTAGTGGACTTGTTCGTTTACGCGCCAGCACTGGCCGAGGCTCTGTGCATCCAAAAAATGTTGCTCAGTTGCAAGCGGCCGGTTAGCTCAGTTGGTTAGTGCGTGGTGCTAATAATGCCAAGGTCGTGGGTTCGATCCCCGTACTGGCCATGAGGTACATATTAACTTGTTGTTTTTCTTTATCCTCTGTATTGGCTTCAAGGAAACTTCCCACAGCTTTGTTTGTGGGCATCAATTGTGTGTGCTACGCTGCTCCTCTGAAAGTAAGTCATGTCATTTGTTTTCATCTGACATTGTGACATCAGTGTTACATGAAAGTTGCTTGTCATTGTTACATGACAGTAGGTTGTCATTAGACAAAGCTGCATGAAGTGTGAACTGGAATGTTCTTGGATCCTCAAAAAAATGTGTTTTTTGGAGAATGTGGGCATCGATCCCACTACCGCTCACATGCTAAGCAAGCACTCTACCATTTGAGCTAATTCCCCATCCTTTATGATTGGCCACAAGGAGCAACCAAGAGGGTCCAGTCTTGTCAGGCTATGCTGTTGGTGGACTTGTTCGTTTACGCGCCAGCACTGGCCGAGGCTCTGTGCATCCTAAAGATTTTGCTCTTTTGCAAGCGGCCGGTTAGCTCAATTGGTTAGAGCGTGCTGCTAATAACGCCAAGGTTATGGGTTTGATCCCCGTACTGGCCATGAGGTTCATTTTGAGTTGTTCTTTTTCTTTATCCTCTGCATTGGCTTCAAGGAAACTTCCCACAGCTTTGTTTGTGGGCATCAATTGTGTGTGCTACGCTGCTCCTCTGAAAGTAAGTCATGTAATTCGTTTTCATCTGACATTGTGACATCAGTGTTACATGAAAGTTGCTTGTCATTGTTACATGACAGTAGGTTGTCGTTAGACAAAGCTGCATGAAGTGTGAACTGGAGCGTTCTTGGATCCAGAAAAAAATTTTTGGGGGAGAATTTGGGCATCGATCCCACTACCTCTCGCATGGTAAGCAAGCACTCTACCATTTGAGCTAATTCCCAAGCCTTTTTGATTTGCAATAAGGAGCAACCAAGAGGGTCCTGTCTTGTCAGGCTATGCTGTTGGTGGACTTGTTCGTTTACGCCCCAGCACTGGCCGAGGCTCTGTGCATACAAAAAATGTTGGTCAGTTGGAAGCGCCTGGTTAGCTCAGTTGGTTAGAGTGTGTGCTAATAATGCCAAGGTCATGGGTTCGTTCCCCGTACTGGCAATGAGGTAAATTTTGAGTTGTTGTTTTTCTTTATCCTCTGCAATGGCTTCAAGGAAACTTCCCATAGCTTTGTTTGTGGGCATCAATTGTGTGTGCTACGCTGCTCCTCTGAAAGTAAGTCATGTCATTCGTTTTCATCTGACATTGTGACAACAGTGTTACATGAAAGTTGCTTGTCATTGTTACATGACAGTAGGTTGTCGTTAGACAAAGCTGCATGAAGTGTGAACTGGAGCGTTCTTGGATCCACAAAAAAATGTGTTTAATTGGAGAATGTGGGCATCGATCCCACTACCTCTCGCATGCTAAGAAAGCACTCTACTATTTGAGCTAATTCACCAGCCTTTATGGTTTGCCACTAGGAGCAACCAAGAGGGTCCAGTCTTGTCAGGCTATGCTGTTGGTGGACTTGTTCGTTTACGCGCCAGCACTGGCCGAGGCTCTGTGCCTCCTAAAAATGTTGCTCCTTTGCAAGCGGCCGGTTAGCTCAGTTGGTTAGAGCGTGGTGCTAATAACGCCAAGGTCGTAGGTTTGATCCCCGTACTGGCCATGAGGTACATTTTGAGTTGTTGTTTTTCTTTATCCTCTGCATTGGCTTCAAGGAAACTTCCCACAGCTTTGTTTGTGGGCATCAATTGTGTGTGCTACGCTGCTCCTCTGAAAGTAAGTCATGTCATTCGTTTTCATCTGACATTGTGACATCAGTGTTACATGAAAGTTGCTTGTCATTGTTACATGACAGTAGGTTGTCGTTAGACAAAGCTGCATGAAGTGTGAACTGGAGCGTTCTTGGATCCAGAAAAAAATGTGTTTTTTGGAGAATGTGGGCATCGATCCCACTACCTCTCGCATGCTAAGCAAGCACTCTACCATTTGAGCTAATTCCCCAGCCTTTTTGATTTGCCACAAGGAGCAACCAAGAGGGTCCAGTCTTGTCAGGCTATGCTGTTGGTGGACTTGTTCGTTTACGCCCCAGCACTGGCCGAGGTTCTGTGCATACAAAAAATTTTGGTCAGTTGGAAGCGACTGGTTAGCTCAGTTGGTTAGAGCGTGTGCTAATAACGCCAAGGTCGTGGGTTCGATTCCCGTTCTGGCCATGAGGTACATTATAAGTTGTTGTTTTTCTAAATCCTCTGCATTGGCTTCAAGGAAACTTCCCTCAGCTTTGTTTGTGGGCATCAATTGTGTGTGCTACGCTGCTCCTCTGAAAGTAAGTCATGTCATTCGTTTTCATCTGACATTGTGACATCAGTGTTACATGAAAGTTGCTTGTCATTGTTACATGACAGTAGGTTGTCGTTAGACAAAGCTGCATGAAGTGTGAACTGGAGCGTTCTTGGATCCAGAAAAAAAGGTGTTTTTTGGAGAATGTGGGCATCGATCCCAATACCTCTCGCATGCTAAGCAAGCACTCTACCATTTGAGCTAATTCCCCAGCCTCCATGATTTGCCACAAGGAGCAACCAAGAGGGTCCAGTCTTGTCAGGCTATGCTGTTAGTGGACTTGTTCGTTTACGCGCCAGCACTGGCCGAGGCTCTGTGCATCCTAACAATTTTGCTCAGTCGCAAGCGGCCGGTTAGCTCAGTTGGTTAGTGCTTGGTGCTAATAATGCCAAGGTCGTGGGTTCGATCCCCGTACTGGCCATGAGGTACATTTTAAGTTGTTGTTTTTCTTTATCCTCTGTATTGGCTTCAAGGAAACTTCCCACAGCTTTGTTTGTGTGCATCAATTGTGTGCTACGCTGCTCCTCTGAAAGTAAGTCATGTCATTCGTTTTCATCTGACATTGTGACATCAGTGTTACATGAAAGTTGCTTGTCATTGTTACATGACAGTAGGTTGTCATTAGACAAAGCTGCATGAAGTGTGAACTGGAGCGTTCTTGGATCCACAAAAAAATTTTGGGGGGAGAATGTGGGCATCGATCCCAATACCTCTCGCATGCTAAGCAAGCACTCTACCATTTGAGCTAATTCCCCAGGCTTTTTGATTTGCCACAAGGAGCAACCAAGAGGGTCCAGTCTTGTCAGGCTATGCTGTTGGTGGACTTGTTCGTTTACGCGCCAGCACTGGCCGAGGCTCTGTGCATCCTAAAAATTTTGCTCCGTTACAAGCGGCCGATTAGCTCAGTTGGTTAGAGTGTGTTGCTAATAACGCCAAGGTCGTGGGTTCGATCCCCGTACTGGCCATGAGGTACATTTTGAGTTGTTGTTTTTCTTTATCCTCTGCATTGGCTTCAAGGAAACTTCCCACAGCTTTGTTTGTGGGCATCAATTGTGTGTGCTACGCTGCTCCTCTGAAAATAAGTCATGTCATTCGTTTTCATCTGACATTGTGACATCAGTGTTACATGAAAGTTGCTTGTCATTGTTACATGACAGTAGGTTGTCGTTAGACAAAGCTGCATGAAGTGTGAACTGGAGCGTTCTTGGATCCACAAAAAAATGTGTTTTTTGGAGAATGTGGGCATCGATCCCACTACCTCTCGCATGCTAAGCAAGCACTCTACCATTTGAGCTAATTCCCCAGCCTTTTGGTTTGCCACAAGGAGCAACCAAGAGGATCCAGTCTTGTCAGGCTATGCTGTTATTGGACTTGTTCGTTTACGCGCCAGCACTGGCCGAGGCTCTGTGCATCCTAAAATTTTTTTTACGTTACAAGTGGCCGATTAGCTCAGTTGGTTAGAGCGTGGTGCTAATAACGCCAAGGTCGTGGGTTCGATCCCCGTACTGGCCATGAGGTACATTTTGAGTTGTTGTTTTTCTTTATCCTCTGCATTGGCTTCAAGGAAACTTCCCACAGCTTTGTTTGTGGGCATCAATTGTGTGTGCTACGCTGCTCCTCTGAAAGTAAGTCATGTCATTCGTTTTCATCTGACATTGTGACATCAGTGTTACATGAAAGTTGCTTGTCATTGTTACATGACAGTAGGTTGTCGTTAGACAAAGCTGCATGAAGTGTGAACTGGAGCGTTCTTGGATCCAGAAAAAATGTGTTTTTTGGAGAATGTGGGCATCGATCGCACTACCTCTCGCATGCAAAGCAAGCACTCTACCATTTGAGCTAATTCCCCAGGCTTTTTGATTTGCCACAAGGAGCAACCAAGAGGGTCCAGTCTTGTCAGGCTATGCTGTTGGTGGACTTGTTCGTTTACGCGCCAGCACTGGCCGAGGCTCTGTGCATCCTAAAAATGTTGCTCCGTTACAAGCGGCCGATTAGCTCAGTTGGTTAGAGTGTGGTGCTAATAACGCCAAGGTCGTGGGTTCGATCCCCGTACTGGCCATGAGGTACATTTTGAGTTGTTGTTTTTCTTTATCCTCTGCATTGGCTTCAAGGAAACTTCCCACAGCTTTGTTTGTGGGCATCAATTGTGTGTGCTACGCTGCTCCTCTGAAAGTAAGTCATGTCATTCGTTTTCATCTGACATTGTGACATCAGTGTTACATGAAAGTTGCTTGTCATTGTTACATGACAGTAGGTTGTCGTTAGACAAAGCTGCATGAAGTGTGAACTGGAGCGTTCTTGGATCCAGAAAAAAATGTGTTTTTTGGAGAATGTGGGCATCGATCCCACTACCTCTCGCATGCTAAGCAAGCAATCTACCATTTGAGCTAATTCCCCAGCCTTTTTGATTTGCCACAAGGAGCAACCAAGAGGGTCCAGTCTTGTCAGGCTATGCTGTTGGTGGACTTGTTCGTTTACGCGCCAGCACTGGCCGAGGCTCTGTGCATCCTAAAAATGTTGCTCCGTTACAAGCGGCCGGTTAGCTCAGTTGGTTAGAGCGTGGTGCTAATAACGCCAAGGTTGTGGGTTCGATCCCTGTACTGGCCATGAGGTACATTTTGAGTTGTTGTTTTTCTTTATCCTCTGCATTGGCTTCAAGGAAACTTCCCACAGCTTTGTTTGTGGGCATCAATTGTGTGTGCTACGCTGCTCCTCTGAAAGTAAGTCATGTCATTCGTTTTCATCTGACATTGTGACATCAGTGTTACATGAAAGTTGCTTGTCATTGTTACATGACAGTAGGTTGTCGTTAGACAAAGCTGCATGAAGTGTGAACTGGAGCGTTCTTGGATCCAGAAAAAAAATTGTTTTTTGGAGAATGTGGGCATCGATCCCACTACCTCTCGCATGCTAAGCAAGCACTCTACCATTTGAGCTAATTCCCCACCCTTTTGGTTTGCCACAAGGAGCAACCAAGAGGATCCAGTCTTGTCAGGCTATGCTGTTATTGGACTTGTTCGTTTACGCGCCAGCACTGGCCGAGGCTCTGTGCATCCTAAAAATGTTGCTCTGTTACAAGCGGCCGATTAGCTCAGTTGGTAAGAGCGTGGTGCTAAAAATGCCAAGGTCGTTGGTTCGATCCCCGTACTGGCCATGAGGTACATTTTGAGTTGTTGTTTTTCTTTATCCTCTGCATTGGCTTCAAGGAAACTTCCCACAGCTTTGTTTGTGGGCATCAATTGTGTGTGCTACGCTGCTCCTCTGAAAGTAAGTCATGTCATTCGTTTTCATCTGACATTGTGACATCAGTGTTACATGAAAGTTGCTTGTCATTGTTACATGACAGTAGGTTGTCGTTAGACAAAGCTGCATGAAGTGTGAACTGGAGCGTTCTTGGATCCAGAAAAAATTGTGTTTTTTGGAGAATGTGGGCATTGATCCCACTACCTCTCGCATGCAAAGCAAGCACTCTACCATTTGAGCTAATTCCCCAGGCTATTTGATTTGCCACAAGGAGCAACCAAGAGGGTCCAGTCTTGTCAGGCTATGCTGTTGGTGGACTTGTTCGTTTACGCGCCAGCACTGGCCGAGGCTCTGTGCACCCTAAAAATTTTGCTCCGTTACAAGCGGCCGATTAGCTCAGTTGGTTAGAGCGTGTTGCTAATAACGCCAAGGTCGTGGGTTCGATCCCCGTACTGGCCATGAGGTACATTTTGAGTTGTTGTTTTTCTTTATCCTCTGCATTGGCTTCAAGGAAACTTCCCACAGCTTTGTTTGTGGGCATCAATTGTGTGTGCTACGCTGCTCCTCTGAAAATAAGTAATGTCATTCGTTTTCATCTGACATTGTGACATCATGACTGTAGGTTGTCGTTAGACAAAGCTGCATCAAGTGAGAACTGGAGCGTTCTTGGATCCAGAAAAAAATGTGTTTTTTGGAGAATGTGGGCATCGATCCCACTACCTCTCGCATGCTAAGCAAGCACTCTACCATTTGAGCTAATTCCCCAGCCTTTTTGATTTGCCACAAGGAGCAACCAAGAGGGTCCAGTCTTGTCAGGCTATGCTGTTGGTGGACTTGTTCGTTTACGCGCCAGCACTGGCCGAGGCTCTGTGCATCCTAAAAATGTTGCTCCGTTACAAGCGGCCGGTTAGCTCAGTTGGTTAGAGCGTGTTGCTAATAACGCCAAGGTTGTGGGTTCGATCCCCGT
This sequence comes from Salvelinus alpinus, assembly GCF_045679555.1. Taxonomy (NCBI): domain Eukaryota; kingdom Metazoa; phylum Chordata; class Actinopteri; order Salmoniformes; family Salmonidae; genus Salvelinus; species Salvelinus alpinus. Next base: position 1,282,796 of record NC_092111.1, on the reverse strand, counting down.
ACTGGCAATGAGGTACATTTTGAGTTGTTGTCTTTCTTTATCCTCTGCATTGGCTTCAAGGAAACTTCCCACAGCTTTGTTTGTGGGATTCAATTGTGTGTGCTACGCTGCTCCTCTGAAAATAAGTCATGTCATTCGTTTTCATCTGACATTGTGACATCATGACAGTAGGTTGTCGTTAGACAAAGCTGCATGAAGTGTGAACTGGAGCGTTCTTGGATCCAGAAAAAAAATAGTTTTTTGGAGAATGTGTTCATCGATCCCACTACCTCTCGCATGCAAAGCAAGCACTCTACCATTTGAGCTAATTCCCCTGGCTTTTTGATTTGCCACAAGGAGCAACCAAGAGGGTCCAGTCTTGTCAGGCTATGCTGTTGGTGGACTTGTTCGTTTACGCGCCAGCACTGGCCGAGGCTCTGTGCATCCTAAAAATGTTGCTCCGTTACAAGCGGCCGATTAGCTCAGTTGGTTAGAGCGTGGTGCTAATAATGCCAAGGTCGTGGGTTCGATCTCCGTACTGGCCATGAGGTACATTTTGAGTTGTTGTTTTTCTTTATCCTCTGCATTGGCTTCAAGGAAACTTTCCACAGCTTTGTTTGTGGGCATCAATTGTGTGTGCTACGCTGCTCCTCTGAAAGTAAGTCATGTCATTCGTTTTCATCTGACATTGTGACATCAGTGTTACATGAAAGTTGCTTGTCATTGTTACATGACAGTAGGTTGTCGTTAGACAAAGCTGCATGAAGTGTGAACTGGAGCGTTCTTGGATCCACAAAAAAATGTGTTTTTTGGAGAATGTGGGCATCGATCCCACTACCTCTCGCATGCTAAGCAAGCACTCTACCATTTGAGCTAATTCCCCAGCCTTTTGGTTTGCCACAAGGAGCAACCAAGAGGATCCAGTCTTGTCAGGCTATGCTGTTATTGGACTTGTTCGTTTACGCGCCAGCACTGGCCGAGGCTCTGTGCATCCTAAAAATGTTGCTCCGTTACAAGCGGCCGATTAGCTCAGTTGGTTAGAGCGTGGTGCTAATAACGCCAAGGTCGTGGGTTCGATCCCCGTACTGGCCATGAGGTACATTTTGAGTTGTTGTTTTTCTTTATCCTCTGCATTGGCTTCAAGGAAACTCCCACAGCTTTGTTTGTGGGCATCAATTGTGTGTGCTACGCTGCTCCTCTGAAAGTAAGTCATGTCATTCGTTTTCATCTGACATTGTGACATCAGTGTTACATGAAAGTTGCTTGTCATTGTTACATGACAGTAGGTTGTCGTTAGACAAAGCTGCATGAAGTGTGAACTGGAGCGTTCTTGGATCCAGAAAAAAATGTGTTTTTTGGAGAATGTGGGCATCGATCCCACTACCTCTCGCATGCTAAGCAAGCACTCTACCATTTGAGCTAATTCCCCAGGCTTTATGATTTGCCACAAGGAGCAACCAAGAGGGTCCAGTCTTGTCAGGCTATGCTGTTGGTGGACTTGTTCGTTTACGCGCCAGCACTGGCCGAGGCTCTGTGCATCCTAAAAATGTTGCTCCGTTACAAGCGGCCGGTTAGCTCAGTTGGTTAGAGCGTGGTGCTAATAACGCCAAGGTCGTGGGTTCGATCCCCGTACTGGCCATGAGGTACATTTTGAGTTGTTGTTTTTCTTTATCCTCTGCATTGGCTTCAAGGAAACTTCCCACAGCTTTGTTTGTGGGCATCAATTGTGTGTGCTACGCTGCTCCTCTGAAAATAAGTCATGTCATTCGTTTTCATCTGACATTGTGACATCAGTGTTACATGAAAGTTGCTTGTCATTGTTACATGACAGTAGGTTGTCGTTAGACAAAGCTGCATGAAGTGTGAACTGGAGCGTTCTTGGATCCAGAAAAAAATGTGGTTTTTGGAGAATGTGGGCATCGATCCCACTACCTCTCGCATGCTAAGCAAGCACTCTACCATTTGAGCTAATTCCCCAGGCTTTATGATTTGCCACAAGGAGCAACCAAGAGGGTCCAGTCTTGTCAGGCTATGCTGTTGGTGGACTTGTTCGTTTACACGCCAGCACTGGCCGAGGCTCTGTGCATCCTAAAAATGTTGTTCTGTTACAAGCGGCCGGTTAGCTCAGTTGGTTAGAGCGTGGTGCTAATAACGCCAAGGTCGTGGGTTCGATCCCCGTACTGGCCATGAGGTACATTTTGAGTTGTTGTTTTTCTTTATCCTCTGCATTGGCTTCAAGGAAACTTCCCACAGCTTTGTTTGTGGGCATCAATTGTTTGTGCTACGCTGCTCCTCTGAAAATAAGTCATGTCATTCGTTTTCATCTGACATTGTGACATCAGTGTTACATGAAAGTTGCTTGTCATTGTTACATGACAGTAGGTTGTCGTTAGACAAAGCTGCATGAAGTGTGAACTGGAGCGTTCTTGGATCCAGAAAAAAATGTGGTTTTTGGAGAATGTGGGCATCGATCCCACTACCTCTCGCATGCTAAGCAAGCACTCTACCATTTGAGCTAATTCCCCAGGCTTTATGATTTGCCACAAGGAGCAACCAAGAGGGTCCAGTCTTGTCAGGCTATGCTGTTGGTGGACTTGTTCGTTTACACGCCAGCACTGGCCGAGGCTCTGTGCATCCTAAAAATGTTCCTCCGTTACAAGCGGCCGGTTAGCTCAGTTGGTTAGAGCGTGGTGCTAATAACGCCAAGGTCGTGGGTTCGATCCCCGTACTGGCCATGAGGTACATTTTGAGTTGTTGTTTTTCTTTATCCTCTGCATTGGCTTCAAGGAAACTTCCCACAGCTTTGTTTGTGGGCATCAATTGTGTGTGCTACGCTGCTCCTCTGAAAATAAGTCATGTCATTCGTTTTCATCTGACATTGTGACATCAGTGTTACATGAAAGTTGCTTGTCATTGTTACATGACAGTAGGTTGTCGTTAGACAAAGCTGCATGAAGTGTGAACTGGAGCGTTCTTGGATCCAGAAAAAAATGTGGTTTTTGGAGAATGTGGGCATCGATCCCACTACCTCTCGCATGCTAAGCAAGCACTCTACCATTTGAGCTAATTCCCCAGGCTTTATGATTTGCCACAAGGAGCAACCAAGAGGGTCCAGTCTTGTCAGGCTATGCTGTTGGTGGACTTGTTCGTTTACACGCCAGCACTGGCCGAGGCTCTGTGCATCCTAAAAATGTTCCTCCGTTACAAGCGGCCGGTTAGCTCAGTTGGTTAGAGCGTGGTGCTAATAACGCCAAGGTCGTGGGTTCGATCCCCGTACTGGCCATGAGGTACATTTTGAGTTGTTGTTTTTCTTTATCCTCTGCATTGGCTTCAAGGAAACTTCCCACAGCTTTGTTTGTGGGCATCAATTGTGTGTGCTACGCTGCTCCTCTGAAAATAAGTCATGTCATTCGTTTTCATCTGACATTGTGACATCAGTGTTACATGAAAGTTGCTTGTCATTGTTACATGACAGTAGGTTGTCGTTAGACAAAGCTGCATGAAGTGTGAACTGGAGCGTTCTTGGATCCAGAAAAAAATGTGGTTTTTGGAGAATGTGGGCATCGATCCCACTACCTCTCGCATGCTAAGCAAGCACTCTACCATTTGAGCTAATTCCCCAGGCTTTATGATTTGCCACAAGGAGCAACCAAGAGGGTCCAGTCTTGTCAGGCTATGCTGTTGGTGGACTTGTTCGTTTACACGCCAGCACTGGCCGAGGCTCTGTGCATCCTAAAAATGTTCCTCCGTTACAAGCGGCCGGTTAGCTCAGTTGGTTAGAGCGTGGTGCTAATAACGCCAAGGTCGTGGGTTCGATCCCCGTACTGGCCATGAGGTACATTTTGAGTTGTTGTTTTTCTTTATCCTCTGCATTGGCTTCAAGGAAACTTCCCACAGCTTTGTTTGTGGGCATCAATTGTGTGTGCTACGCTGCTCCTCTGAAAATAAGTCATGTCATTCGTTTTCATCTGACATTGTGACATCAGTGTTACATGAAAGTTGCTTGTCATTGTTACATGACAGTAGGTTGTCGTTAGACAAAGCTGCATGAAGTGTGAACTGGAGCGTTCTTGGATCCAGAAAAAAATGTGGTTTTTGGAGAATGTGGGCATCGATCCCACTACCTCTCGCATGCTAAGCAAGCACTCTACCATTTGAGCTAATTCCCCAGGCTTTATGATTTGCCACAAGGAGCAACCAAGAGGGTCCAGTCTTGTCAGGCTATGCTGTTGGTGGACTTGTTCGTTTACACGCCAGCACTGGCCGAGGCTCTGTGCATCCTAAAAATGTTCCTCCGTTACAAGCGGCCGGTTAGCTCAGTTGGTTAGAGCGTGGTGCTAATAACGCCAAGGTCGTGGGTTCGATCCCCGTACTGGCCATGAGGTACATTTTGAGTTGTTGTTTTTCTTTATCCTCTGCATTGGCTTCAAGGAAACTTCCCACAGCTTTGTTTGTGGGCATCAATTGTGTGTGCTACGCTGCTCCTCTGAAAATAAGTCATGTCATTCGTTTTCATCTGACATTGTGACATCAGTGTTACATGAAAGTTGCTTGTCATTGTTACATGACAGTAGGTTGTCGTTAGACAAAGCTGCATGAAGTGTGAACTGGAGCGTTCTTGGATCCAGAAAAAAATGTGGTTTTTGGAGAATGTGGGCATCGATCCCACTACCTCTCGCATGCTAAGCAAGCACTCTACCATTTGAGCTAATTCCCCAGGCTTTATGATTTGCCACAAGGAGCAACCAAGAGGGTCCAGTCTTGTCAGGCTATGCTGTTGGTGGACTTGTTCGTTTACACGCCAGCACTGGCCGAGGCTCTGTGCATCCTAAAAATGTTCCTCCGTTACAAGCGGCCGGTTAGCTCAGTTGGTTAGAGCGTGGTGCTAATAACGCCAAGGTCGTGGGTTCGATCCCCGTACTGGCCATGAGGTACATTTTGAGTTGTTGTTTTTCTTTATCCTCTGCATTGGCTTCAAGGAAACTTCCCACAGCTTTGTTTGTGGGCATCAATTGTGTGTGCTACGCTGCTCCTCTGAAAATAAGTCATGTCATTCGTTTTCATCTGACATTGTGACATCAGTGTTACATGAAAGTTGCTTGTCATTGTTACATGACAGTAGGTTGTCGTTAGACAAAGCTGCATGAAGTGTGAACTGGAGCGTTCTTGGATCCAGAAAAAAATGTGGTTTTTGGAGAATGTGGGCATCGATCCCACTACCTCTCGCATGCTAAGCAAGCACTCTACCATTTGAGCTAATTCCCCAGGCTTTATGATTTGCCACAAGGAGCAACCAAGAGGGTCCAGTCTTGTCAGGCTATGCTGTTGGTGGACTTGTTCGTTTACACGCCAGCACTGGCCGAGGCTCTGTGCATCCTAAAAATGTTCCTCCGTTACAAGCGGCCGGTTAGCTCAGTTGGTTAGAGCGTGGTGCTAATAACGCCAAGGTCGTGGGTTCGATCCCCGTACTGGCCATGAGGTACATTTTGAGTTGTTGTTTTTCTTTATCCTCTGCATTGGCTTCAAGGAAACTTCCCACAGCTTTGTTTGTGGGCATCAATTGTGTGTGCTACGCTGCTCCTCTGAAAATAAGTCATGTCATTCGTTTTCATCTGACATTGTGACATCAGTGTTACATGAAAGTTGCTTGTCATTGTTACATGACAGTAGGTTGTCGTTAGACAAAGCTGCATGAAGTGTGAACTGGAGCGTTCTTGGATCCAGAAAAAAATGTGGTTTTTGGAGAATGTGGGCATCGATCCCACTACCTCTCGCATGCTAAGCAAGCACTCTACCATTTGAGCTAATTCCCCAGGCTTTATGATTTGCCACAAGGAGCAACCAAGAGGGTCCAGTCTTGTCAGGCTATGCTGTTGGTGGACTTGTTCGTTTACACGCCAGCACTGGCCGAGGCTCTGTGCATCCTAAAAATGTTCCTCCGTTACAAGCGGCCGGTTAGCTCAGTTGGTTAGAGCGTGGTGCTAATAACGCCAAGGTCGTGGGTTCGATCCCCGTACTGGCCATGAGGTACATTTTGAGTTGTTGTTTTTCTTTATCCTCTGCATTGGCTTCAAGGAAACTTCCCACAGCTTTGTTTGTGGGCATCAATTGTGTGTGCTACGCTGCTCCTCTGAAAATAAGTCATGTCATTCGTTTTCATCTGACATTGTGACATCAGTGTTACATGAAAGTTGCTTGTCATTGTTACATGACAGTAGGTTGTCGTTAGACAAAGCTGCATGAAGTGTGAACTGGAGCGTTCTTGGATCCAGAAAAAAATGTGGTTTTTGGAGAATGTGGGCATCGATCCCACTACCTCTCGCATGCTAAGCAAGCACTCTACCATTTGAGCTAATTCCCCAGGCTTTATGATTTGCCACAAGGAGCAACCAAGAGGGTCCAGTCTTGTCAGGCTATGCTGTTGGTGGACTTGTTCGTTTACACGCCAGCACTGGCCGAGGCTCTGTGCATCCTAAAAATGTTCCTCCGTTACAAGCGGCCGGTTAGCTCAGTTGGTTAGAGCGTGGTGCTAATAACGCCAAGGTCGTGGGTTCGATCCCCGTACTGGCCATGAGGTACATTTTGAGTTGTTGTTTTTCTTTATCCTCTGCATTGGCTTCAAGGAAACTTCCCACAGCTTTGTTTGTGGGCATCAATTGTGTGTGCTACGCTGCTCCTCTGAAAATAAGTCATGTCATTCGTTTTCATCTGACATTGTGACATCAGTGTTACATGAAAGTTGCTTGTCATTGTTACATGACAGTAGGTTGTCGTTAGACAAAGCTGCATGAAGTGTGAACTGGAGCGTTCTTGGATCCAGAAAAAAATGTGTTTTTTGGAGAATGTGGGCATCGATCCCACTACCTCTCGCATGCTAAGCAAGCACTCTACCATTTGAGCTAATTCCCCAGGCTTTATGATTTGCCACAAGGAGCAACCAAGAGGGTCCAGTCTTGTCAGGCTATGCTGTTGGTGGACTTGTTCGTTTACACGCCAGCACTGGCCGAGGCTCTGTGCATCCTAAAAATGTTCCTCCGTTACAAGCGGCCGGTTAGCTCAGTTGGTTAGAGCGTGGTGCTAATAACGCCAAGGTCGTGGGTTCGATCCCCGTACTGGCCATGAGGTACATTTTGAGTTGTTGTTTTTCTTTATCCTCTGCATTGGCTTCAAGGAAACTTCCCACAGCTTTGTTTGTGGGCATCAATTGTGTGTGCTACGCTGCTCCTCTGAAAATAAGTCATGTCATTCGTTTTCATCTGACATTGTGACATCAGTGTTACATGAAAGTTGCTTGTCATTGTTACATGACAGTAGGTTGTCGTTAGACAAAGCTGCATGAAGTGTGAACTGGAGCGTTCTTGGATCCAGAAAAAAATGTGGTTTTTGGAGAATGTGGGCATCGATCCCACTACCTCTCGCATGCTAAGCAAGCACTCTACCATTTGAGCTAATTCCCCAGGCTTTATGATTTGCCACAAGGAGCAACCAAGAGGGTCCAGTCTTGTCAGGCTATGCTGTTGGTGGACTTGTTCGTTTACACGCCAGCACTGGCCGAGGCTCTGTGCATCCTAAAAATGTTCCTCCGTTACAAGCGGCCGGTTAGCTCAGTTGGTTAGAGCGTGGTGCTAATAACGCCAAGGTCGTGGGTTCGATCCCCGTACTGGCCATGAGGTACATTTTGAGTTGTTGTTTTTCTTTATCCTCTGCATTGGCTTCAAGGAAACTTCCCACAGCTTTGTTTGTGGGCATCAATTGTGTGTGCTACGCTGCTCCTCTGAAAATAAGTCATGTCATTCGTTTTCATCTGACATTGTGACATCAGTGTTACATGAAAGTTGCTTGTCATTGTTACATGACAGTAGGTTGTCGTTAGACAAAGCTGCATGAAGTGTGAACTGGAGCGTTCTTGGATCCAGAAAAAAATGTGTTTTTTGGAGAATGTGGGCATCGATCCCACTACCTCTCGCATGCTAAGCAAGCACTCTACCATTTGAGCTAATTCCCCAGGCTTTATGATTTGCCACAAGGAGCAACCAAGAGGGTCCAGTCTTGTCAGGCTATGCTGTTGGTGGACTTGTTCGTTTACACGCCAGCACTGGCCGAGGCTCTGTGCATCCTAAAAATGTTCCTCCGTTACAAGCGGCCGGTTAGCTCAGTTGGTTAGAGCGTGGTGCTAATAACGCCAAGGTCGTGGGTTCGATCCCCGTACTGGCCATGAGGTACATTTTGAGTTGTTGTTTTTCTTTATCCTCTGCATTGGCTTCAAGGAAACTTCCCACAGCTTTGTTTGTGGGCATCAATTGTGTGTGCTACGCTGCTCCTCTGAAAATAAGTCATGTCATTCGTTTTCATCTGACATTGTGACATCAGTGTTACATGAAAGTTGCTTGTCATTGTTACATGACAGTAGGTTGTCGTTAGACAAAGCTGCATGAAGTGTGAACTGGAGCGTTCTTGGATCCAGAAAAAAATGTGGTTTTTGGAGAATGTGGGCATCGATCCCACTACCTCTCGCATGCTAAGCAAGCACTCTACCATTTGAGCTAATTCCCCAGGCTTTATGATTTGCCACAAGGAGCAACCAAGAGGGTCCAGTCTTGTCAGGCTATGCTGTTGGTGGACTTGTTCGTTTACACGCCAGCACTGGCCGAGGCTCTGTGCATCCTAAAAATGTTCCTCCGTTACAAGCGGCCGGTTAGCTCAGTTGGTTAGAGCGTGGTGCTAATAACGCCAAGGTCGTGGGTTCGATCCCCGTACTGGCCATGAGGTACATTTTGAGTTGTTGTTTTTCTTTATCCTCTGCATTGGCTTCAAGGAAACTTCCCACAGCTTTGTTTGTGGGCATCAATTGTGTGTGCTACGCTGCTCCTCTGAAAATAAGTCATGTCATTCGTTTTCATCTGACATTGTGACATCAGTGTTACATGAAAGTTGCTTGTCATTGTTACATGACAGTAGGTTGTCGTTAGACAAAGCTGCATGAAGTGTGAACTGGAGCGTTCTTGGATCCAGAAAAAAATGTGGTTTTTGGAGAATGTGGGCATCGATCCCACTACCTCTCGCATGCTAAGCAAGCACTCTACCATTTGAGCTAATTCCCCAGGCTTTATGATTTGCCACAAGGAGCAACCAAGAGGGTCCAGTCTTGTCAGGCTATGCTGTTGGTGGACTTGTTCGTTTACACGCCAGCACTGGCCGAGGCTCTGTGCATCCTAAAAATGTTCCTCCGTTACAAGCGGCCGGTTAGCTCAGTTGGTTAGAGCGTGGTGCTAATAACGCCAAGGTCGTGGGTTCGATCCCCGTACTGGCCATGAGGTACATTTTGAGTTGTTGTTTTTCTTTATCCTCTGCATTGGCTTCAAGGAAACTTCCCACAGCTTTGTTTGTGGGCATCAATTGTGTGTGCTACGCTGCTCCTCTGAAAATAAGTCATGTCATTCGTTTTCATCTGACATTGTGACATCAGTGTTACATGAAAGTTGCTTGTCATTGTTACATGACAGTAGGTTGTCGTTAGACAAAGCTGCATGAAGTGTGAACTGGAGCGTTCTTGGATCCAGAAAAAAATGTGGTTTTTGGAGAATGTGGGCATCGATCCCACTACCTCTCGCATGCTAAGCAAGCACTCTACCATTTGAGCTAATTCCCCAGGCTTTATGATTTGCCACAAGGAGCAACCAAGAGGGTCCAGTCTTGTCAGGCTATGCTGTTGGTGGACTTGTTCGTTTACACGCCAGCACTGGCCGAGGCTCTGTGCATCCTAAAAATGTTCCTCCGTTACAAGCGGCCGGTTAGCTCAGTTGGTTAGAGCGTGGTGCTAATAACGCCAAGGTCGTGGGTTCGATCCCCGTACTGGCCATGAGGTACATTTTGAGTTGTTGTTTTTCTTTATCCTCTGCATTGGCTTCAAGGAAACTTCCCACAGCTTTGTTTGTGGGCATCAATTGTGTGTGCTACGCTGCTCCTCTGAAAATAAGTCATGTCATTCGTTTTCATCTGACATTGTGACATCAGTGTTACATGAAAGTTGCTTGTCATTGTTACATGACAGTAGGTTGTCGTTAGACAAAGCTGCATGAAGTGTGAACTGGAGCGTTCTTGGATCCAGAAAAAAATGTGGTTTTTGGAGAATGTGGGCATCGATCCCACTACCTCTCGCATGCTAAGCAAGCACTCTACCATTTGAGCTAATTCCCCAGGCTTTATGATTTGCCACAAGGAGCAACCAAGAGGGTCCAGTCTTGTCAGGCTATGCTGTTGGTGGACTTGTTCGTTTACACGCCAGCACTGGCCGAGGCTCTGTGCATCCTAAAAATGTTCCTCCGTTACAAGCGGCCGGTTAGCTCAGTTGGTTAGAGCGTGGTGCTAATAACGCCAAGGTCGTGGGTTCGATCCCCGTACTGGCCATGAGGTACATTTTGAGTTGTTGTTTTTCTTTATCCTCTGCATTGGCTTCAAGGAAACTTCCCACAGCTTTGTTTGTGGGCATCAATTGTGTGTGCTACGCTGCTCCTCTGAAAATAAGTCATGTCATTCGTTTTCATCTGACATTGTGACATCAGTGTTACATGAAAGTTGCTTGTCATTGTTACATGACAGTAGGTTGTCGTTAGACAAAGCTGCATGAAGTGTGAACTGGAGCGTTCTTGGATCCAGAAAAAAATGTGGTTTTTGGAGAATGTGGGCATCGATCCCACTACCTCTCGCATGCTAAGCAAGCACTCTACCATTTGAGCTAATTCCCCAGGCTTTATGATTTGCCACAAGGAGCAACCAAGAGGGTCCAGTCTTGTCAGGCTATGCTGTTGGTGGACTTGTTCGTTTACACGCCAGCACTGGCCGAGGCTCTGTGCATCCTAAAAATGTTCCTCCGTTACAAGCGGCCGGTTAGCTCAGTTGGTTAGAGCGTGGTGCTAATAACGCCAAGGTCGTGGGTTCGATCCCCGTACTGGCCATGAGGTACATTTTGAGTTGTTGTTTTTCTTTATCCTCTGCATTGGCTTCAAGGAAACTTCCCACAGCTTTGTTTGTGGGCATCAATTGTGTGTGCTACGCTGCTCCTCTGAAAATAAGTCATGTCATTCGTTTTCATCTGACATTGTGACATCAGTGTTACATGAAAGTTGCTTGTCATTGTTACATGACAGTAGGTTGTCGTTAGACAAAGCTGCATGAAGTGTGAACTGGAGCGTTCTTGGATCCAGAAAAAAATGTGGTTTTTGGAGAATGTGGGCATCGATCCCACTACCTCTCGCATGCTAAGCAAGCACTCTACCATTTGAGCTAATTCCCCAGGCTTTATGATTTGCCACAAGGAGCAACCAAGAGGGTCCAGTCTTGTCAGGCTATGCTGTTGGTGGACTTGTTCGTTTACACGCCAGCACTGGCCGAGGCTCTGTGCATCCTAAAAATGTTCCTCCGTTACAAGCGGCCGGTTAGCTCAGTTGGTTAGAGCGTGGTGCTAATAACGCCAAGGTCGTGGGTTCGATCCCCGTACTGGCCATGAGGTACATTTTGAGTTGTTGTTTTTCTTTATCCTCTGCATTGGCTTCAAGGAAACTTCCCACAGCTTTGTTTGTGGGCATCAATTGTGTGTGCTACGCTGCTCCTCTGAAAATAAGTCATGTCATTCGTTTTCATCTGACATTGTGACATCAGTGTTACATGAAAGTTGCTTGTCATTGTTACATGACAGTAGGTTGTCGTTAGACAAAGCTGCATGAAGTGTGAACTGGAGCGTTCTTGGATCCAGAAAAAAATGTGGTTTTTGGAGAATGTGGGCATCGATCCCACTACCTCTCGCATGCTAAGCAAGCACTCTACCATTTGAGCTAATTCCCCAGGCTTTATGATTTGCCACAAGGAGCAACCAAGAGGGTCCAGTCTTGTCAGGCTATGCTGTTGGTGGACTTGTTCGTTTACACGCCAGCACTGGCCGAGGCTCTGTGCATCCTAAAAATGTTCCTCCGTTACAAGCGGCCGGTTAGCTCAGTTGGTTAGAGCGTGGTGCTAATAACGCCAAGGTCGTGGGTTCGATCCCCGTACTGGCCATGAGGTACATTTTGAGTTGTTGTTTTTCTTTATCCTCTGCATTGGCTTCAAGGAAACTTCCCACAGCTTTGTTTGTGGGCATCAATTGTGTGTGCTACGCTGCTCCTCTGAAAATAAGTCATGTCATTCGTTTTCATCTGACATTGTGACATCAGTGTTACATGAAAGTTGCTTGTCATTGTTACATGACAGTAGGTTGTCGTTAGACAAAGCTGCATGAAGTGTGAACTGGAGCGTTCTTGGATCCAGAAAAAAATGTGGTTTTTGGAGAATGTGGGCATCGATCCCACTACCTCTCGCATGCTAAGCAAGCACTCTACCATTTGAGCTAATTCCCCAGGCTTTATGATTTGCCACAAGGAGCAACCAAGAGGGTCCAGTCTTGTCAGGCTATGCTGTTGGTGGACTTGTTCGTTTACACGCCAGCACTGGCCGAGGCTCTGTGCATCCTAAAAATGTTGTTCTGTTACAAGCGGCCGGTTAGCTCAGTTGGTTAGAGCGTGGTGCTAATAACGCAAAGGTCGTGGGTTCGATCCCCGTACTGGCCATGAGGTACATTTTGAGTTGTTGTTTTTCTTTATCCTCTGCATTGGCTTCAAGGAAACTTCCCACAGCTTTGTTTGTGGGCATCAATTGTTTGTGCTACGCTGCTCCTCTGAAAATAAGTCATGTCATTCGTTTTCATCTGACATTGTGACATCAGTGTTACATGAAAGTTGCTTGTCATTGTTACATGACAGTAGGTTGTCGTTAGACAAAGCTGCATGAAGTGTGAACTGGAGCGTTCTTGGATCCAGAAAAAAATGTGGTTTTTGGAGAATGTGGGCATCGATCCCACTACCTCTCGCATGCTAAGCAAGCACTCTACCATTTGAGCTAATTCCCCAGGCTTTATGATTTGCCACAAGGAGCAACCAAGAGGGTCCAGTCTTGTCAGGCTATGCTGTTGGTGGACTTGTTCGTTTACACGCCAGCACTGGCCGAGGCTCTGTGCATCCTAAAAATGTTCCTCCGTTACAAGCGGCCGGTTAGCTCAGTTGGTTAGAGCGTGGTGCTAATAACGCCAAGGTCGTGGGTTCGATCCCCGTACTGGCCATGAGGTACATTTTGAGTTGTTGTTTTTCTTTATCCTCTGCATTGGCTTCAAGGAAACTTCCCACAGCTTTGTTTGTGGGCATCAATTGTGTGTGCTACGCTGCTCCTCTGAAAATAAGTCATGTCATTCGTTTTCATCTGACATTGTGACATCAGTGTTACATGAAAGTTGCTTGTCATTGTTACATGACAGTAGGTTGTCGTTAGACAAAGCTGCATGAAGTGTGAACTGGAGCGTTCTTGGATCCAGAAAAAAATGTGGTTTTTGGAGAATGTGGGCATCGATCCCACTACCTCTCGCATGCTAAGCAAGCACTCTACCATTTGAGCTAATTCCCCAGGCTTTATGATTTGCCACAAGGAGCAACCAAGAGGGTCCAGTCTTGTCAGGCTATGCTGTTGGTGGACTTGTTCGTTTACACGCCAGCACTGGCCGAGGCTCTGTGCATCCTAAAAATGTTCCTCCGTTACAAGCGGCCGGTTAGCTCAGTTGGTTAGAGCGTGGTGCTAATAACGCCAAGGTCGTGGGTTCGATCCCCGTACTGGCCATGAGGTACATTTTGAGTTGTTGTTTTTCTTTATCCTCTGCATTGGCTTCAAGGAAACTTCCCACAGCTTTGTTTGTGGGCATCAATTGTGTGTGCTACGCTGCTCCTCTGAAAATAAGTCATGTCATTCGTTTTCATCTGACATTGTGACATCAGTGTTACATGAAAGTTGCTTGTCATTGTTACATGACAGTAGGTTGTCGTTAGACAAAGCTGCATGAAGTGTGAACTGGAGCGTTCTTGGATCCAGAAAAAAATGTGTTTTTTGGAGAATGTGGGCATCGATCCCACTACCTCTCGCATGCTAAGCAAGCACTCTACCATTTGAGCTAATTCCCCAGGCTTTATGATTTGCCACAAGGAGCAACCAAGAGGGTCCAGTCTTGTCAGGCTATGCTGTTGGTGGACTTGTTCGTTTACACGCCAGCACTGGCCGAGGCTCTGTGCATCCTAAAAATGTTCCTCCGTTACAAGCGGCCGGTTAGCTCAGTTGGTTAGAGCGTGGTGCTAATAACGCCAAGGTCGTGGGTTCGATCCCCGTACTGGCCATGAGGTACATTTTGAGTTGTTGTTTTTCTTTATCCTCTGCATTGGCTTCAAGGAAACTTCCCACAGCTTTGTTTGTGGGCATCAATTGTGTGTGCTACGCTGCTCCTCTGAAAATAAGTCATGTCATTCGTTTTCATCTGACATTGTGACATCAGTGTTACATGAAAGTTGCTTGTCATTGTTACATGACAGTAGGTTGTCGTTAGACAAAGCTGCATGAAGTGTGAACTGGAGCGTTCTTGGATCCAGAAAAAAATGTGTTTTTTGGAGAATGTGGGCATCGATCCCACTACCTCTCGCATGCTAAGCAAGCACTCTACCATTTGAGCTAATTCCCCAGGCTTTATGATTTGCCACAAGGAGCAACCAAGAGGGTCCAGTCTTGTCAGGCTATGCTGTTGGTGGACTTGTTCGTTTACACGCCAGCACTGGCCGAGGCTCTGTGCATCCTAAAAATGTTCCTCCGTTACAAGCGGCCGGTTAGCTCAGTTGGTTAGAGCGTGGTGCTAATAACGCCAAGGTCGTGGGTTCGATCCCCGTACTGGCCATGAGGTACATTTTGAGTTGTTGTTTTTCTTTATCCTCTGCATTGGCTTCAAGGAAACTTCCCACAGCTTTGTTTGTGGGCATCAATTGTGTGTGCTACGCTGCTCCTCTGAAAATAAGTCATGTCATTCGTTTTCATCTGACATTGTGACATCAGTGTTACATGAAAGTTGCTTGTCATTGTTACATGACAGTAGGTTGTCGTTAGACAAAGCTGCATGAAGTGTGAACTGGAGCGTTCTTGGATCCAGAAAAAAATGTGGTTTTTGGAGAATGTGGGCATCGATCCCACTACCTCTCGCATGCTAAGCAAGCACTCTACCATTTGAGCTAATTCCCCAGGCTTTATGATTTGCCACAAGGAGCAACCAAGAGGGTCCAGTCTTGTCAGGCTATGCTGTTGGTGGACTTGTTCGTTTACACGCCAGCACTGGCCGAGGCTCTGTGCATCCTAAAAATGTTCCTCCGTTACAAGCGGCCGGTTAGCTCAGTTGGTTAGAGCGTGGTGCTAATAACGCCAAGGTCGTGGGTTCGATCCCCGTACTGGCCATGAGGTACATTTTGAGTTGTTGTTTTTCTTTATCCTCTGCATTGGCTTCAAGGAAACTTCCCACAGCTTTGTTTGTGGGCATCAATTGTGTGTGCTACGCTGCTCCTCTGAAAATAAGTCATGTCATTCGTTTTCATCTGACATTGTGACATCAGTGTTACATGAAAGTTGCTTGTCATTGTTACATGACAGTAGGTTGTCGTTAGACAAAGCTGCATGAAGTGTGAACTGGAGCGTTCTTGGATCCAGAAAAAAATGTGTTTTTTGGAGAATGTGGGCATCGATCCCACTACCTCTCGCATGCTAAGCAAGCACTCTACCATTTGAGCTAATTCCCCAGGCTTTATGATTTGCCACAAGGAGCAACCAAGAGGGTCCAGTCTTGTCAGGCTATGCTGTTGGTGGACTTGTTCGTTTACACGCCAGCACTGGCCGAGGCTCTGTGCATCCTAAAAATGTTCCTCCGTTACAAGCGGCCGGTTAGCTCAGTTGGTTAGAGCGTGGTGCTAATAACGCCAAGGTCGTGGGTTCGATCCCCGTACTGGCCATGAGGTACATTTTGAGTTGTTGTTTTTCTTTATCCTCTGCATTGGCTTCAAGGAAACTTCCCACAGCTTTGTTTGTGGGCATCAATTGTGTGTGCTACGCTGCTCCTCTGAAAATAAGTCATGTCATTCGTTTTCATCTGACATTGTGACATCAGTGTTACATGAAAGTTGCTTGTCATTGTTACATGACAGTAGGTTGTCGTTAGACAAAGCTGCATGAAGTGTGAACTGGAGCGTTCTTGGATCCAGAAAAAAAATTGTTTTTTGGAGAATGTGGGCATCGATCCCACTACCTCTCGCATGCTAAGCAAGCACTCTAACATTTGAGCTGATTCCCCAGGCTTTATGATTTGCCACAAGGAGCAACCAAGAGGGTCCAGTCTTGTCAGGCTATGCTGTTGGTGGACTTGTTCGTTTACACGCCAGCACTGGCCGAGGCTCTGTTCATCCTAAAAATGTTCCTCCATTACAAGTGGCCGGTTAGCTCAGTTGGTTAGAGCGTGGTGCTAATAATGCCAAGGTCGTGGGTTTGATCCCCGTACTGGCCATGAGGTACATTTTGAGTTGTTGTTTTTCTTTATCCTCTGCATTGTCTTCAAGGAAACTTCCCACAGCTTTGTTTGTGGGCATCAATTGTGTGTGCTACGCTGCTCCTCTGAAAATAAGTCATGTCATTCGTTTTCATCTGACATTGTGACATCAGTGTTACATGAAAGTTGCTTGTCATTGTTACATGACAGTAGGTTGTCGTTAGACAAAGCTGCATGAAGTGTGAACTGGAGCGTTCTTGGATCCAGAAAAAAATGTGTTTTTTGGAGAATGTGGGCATCGATCCCACTACCTCTCGCATGCTAAGCAAGCACTCTACCATTTGAGCTAATTCCCCAGGCTGTATGATTTGCCACAAGGAGCAACCAAGAGGGTCCAGTCTTGTCAGGCTATGCTGTTGGTGGACTTGTTCGTTTACACGCCAGCACTGGCCGAGGCTCTGTGCATCCTAAAAATGTTCCTCCGTTACAAGCGGCCGGTTAGCTCAGTTGGTTAGAGCGTGGTGCTAATAACGCCAAGGTCGTGGGTTCGATCCCCGTACTAGCCATGAGGTACATTTTGATTTGTTGTTTTTCTTTATCCTCTGCATTGGCTTCAAGGAAACTTCCCACAGCTTTGTTTGTGGGCATCAATTGTGTGTGCTACGCTGCTCCTCTGAAAATAAGTCATGTCATTCGTTTTCATCTGACATTGTGACATCAGTGTTACATGAAAGTTGCTTGTCATTGTTACATGACAGTAGGTTGTCGTTAGACAAAGCTGCATGAAGTGTGAACTGGAGCGTTCTTGAATCCAGAAAAAAATGTGTTTTTTGGAGAATGTGGGCATCGATCCCACTACCTTTCGCATGCTAAGCAAGCACTCTACCATTTGAGCTAATTCCCCAGGCTTTATGATTTGCCACAAGGAGCAACCAAGAGGGTCCAGTCTTGTCAGGCTATGCTGTTGGTGGACTTGTTCGTTTACACGCCAGCACTGGCCGAGGCTCTGTGCATCCTAAAAATGTTCCTCCGTTACAAGCGGCCGGTTAGCTCAGTTGGTTAGAGCGTGGTGCTAATAACGCCAAGGTCGTGGGTTCGATCCCCGTACTGGCCATGAGGTACATTTTGAGTTGTTGTTTTTTTTTATCCTCTGCATTGGCTTCAAGGAAACATCCCACAGCTTTGTTTGTGGGCATCAATTGTGTGTGCTACGCTGCTCCTCTGAAAATAAGTCATGTCATTCGTTTTCATCTGACATTGTGACATCAGTGTTACATGAAAGTTGCTTGTCATTGTTACATGACAGTAGGTTGTCGTTAGACAAAGCTGCATGAAGTGTGAACTGGAGCGTTCTTGGATCCAGAAAAAAATGTGGTTTTTGGAGAATGTGGGCATCGATCCCACTACCTCTCGCATGCTAAGCAAGCACTCTACCATTTGAGCTAATTCCCCAGGCTTTATGATTTGCCACAAGGAGCAACCAAGAGGGTCCAGTCTTGTCAGGCTATGCTGTTGGTGGACTTGTTCGTTTACACGCCAGCACTGGCCGAGGCTCTGTTCATCCTAAAAATGTTCCTCCATTACAAGTGGCCGGTTAGCTCAGTTGGTTAGAGCGTGGTGCTAATAACGCCAAGGTCGTGGGTTCGATCCCCGTACTAGCCATGAGGTTCATTTTGATTTGTTGTTTTTCTTTATCCTCTGCATTGGCTTCAAGGAAACTTCCCACAGCTTTGTTTGTGGGCATCAATTGTGTGTGCTACGCTGCTCCTCTGAAAGTAAGTCATGTCATTCGTTTTCATCTGACATTGTGACATCAGTGTTACATGAAAGTTGCTTGTCATTGTTACATGACAGTAGGTTGTCGTTAGACAAAGCTGCATGAAGTGTGAACTGGAGCGTTCTTGGATCCAGAAAAAAAAGTGTTTTTTGGAGAATGTGGGCATCGATCCCACTACCTCTCGCATGCTAAGCAAGCACTCTACCATTTGAGCTAATTCCCCAGGCTTTATGATTTGCCACAAGGAGCAACCAAGAGGGTCCAGTCTTGTCAGGCTATGCTGTTGGTGGACTTGTTCGTTTACACGCCAGCACTGGCCGAGGCTCTGTGCATCCAAAAAATTTTCCTCCGTTACAAGCGGCCGGTTAGCTCAGTTGGTTAGAGCGTGGGGCTAATAACGCCAAGGTCGTGGGTTCGATCCCCGTACTGGCCATGAGGTACATTTTGAGTTGTTGTTTTTCTTTATCCTCTGCATTGGCTTCAAGGAAACTTCCCACAGCTTTGTTTGTGGGCATCAATTGTGTGTGCTACGCTGCTCCTCTGAAAATAAGTCATGTCATTCGTTTTCATCTGACATTGTGACATCAGTGTTACATGAAAGTTGCTTGTCATTGATACATGACAGTAGGTTGTCGTTAGACAAAGCTGCATGAAGTGTGAACTGGAGCGTTCTTGGATCCAGAAAAAAAAGTGTTTTTTGGAGAATGTGGGCATCGATCCCACTACCTCTCGCATGCTAAGCAAGCACTCTACCATTTGAGCTAATTCCCCAGGCTTTATGATTTGCCACAAGGAGCAACCAAGAGGGTCCAGTCTTGTCAGGCTATGCTGTTGGTGGACTTGTTCGTTTACACGCCAGCACTGGCCGAGGCTCTGTGCATCCTAAAAATGTTCCTCTGTTACAAGCGGGCGGTTAGCTCAGTTGGTTAGAGCGTGGTGCTATTAACGCCAAGGTCGTGGGTTTGATCCCTGTACTGGCCATGAGGTACATTTTGAGTTGTTGTTTTTCTTTATCCTCTGCATTGGCTTCAAGGAAACTTCCCACAGCTTTGTTTGTGGGCATCAATTGTGTGTGCTACGCTGCTCCTCTGAAAATAAGTCATGTCATTCGTTTTCATCTGACATTGTGACATCAGTGTTACATGAAAGTTGCTTGTCATTGTTACATGACAGTAGGTTGTCGTTAGACAAAGCTGCATGAAGTGTGAACTGGAGCGTTCTTGGATCCAGAAAAAAATGTGTTTTTTGGAGAATGTGGGCATCGATCCCACTACCTCTCGCATGCTAAGCAAGCACTCTACCATTTGAGCTAATTCCCCAGGCTTTATGATTTGCCACAAGGAGCAACCAAGAGGGTCCAGTCTTGTCAGGCTATGCTGTTGGTGGACTTGTTCGTTTACACGCCAGCACTGGCCGAGGCTCTGTGCATCCTAAAAATGTTCCTCTGTTACAAGCGGCCGGTTAGCTCAGTTGGTTAGAGCGTGGTGCTAATAACGCCAAGGTCGTGGGTTCGATCCCCGTACTGGCCATGAGGTACATTTTGAGTTGTTGTTTTTCTTTATCCTCTGCATTGGCTTCAAGGAAACTTCCCACAGCTTTGTTTGTGGGCATCAATTGTGTGTGCTACGCTGCTCCTCTGAAAATAAGTCATGTCATTCGTTTTCATCTGACATTGTGACATCAGTGTTACATGAAAGTTGCTTGTCATTGTTACATGACAGTAGGTTGTCGTTAGACAAAGCTGCATGAAGTGTGAACTGGAGCGTTCTTGGATCCAGAAAAAAATGTGGTTTTTGGAGAATGTGGGCATCGATCCCACTACCTCTCGCATGCTAAGCAAGCACTCTACCATTTGAGCTAATTCCCCAGGCTTTATGATTTGCCACAAGGAGCAACCAAGAGGGTCCAGTCTTGTCAGGCTATGCTGTTGGTGGACTTGTTCGTTTACGCGCCAGCACTGGCCGAGGCTCTGTGCATCCTAAAAATGTTCCTCCATTACAAGTGGCCGGTTAGCTCAGTTGGTTAGAGCGTGGTGCTAATAACGCCAAGGTCGTGGGTTCGATCCCCGTACTAGCCATGAGGTACATTTTGATTTGTTGTTTTTCTTTATCCTCTGCATTGGCTTCAAGGAAACTTCCCACAGCTTTGTTTGTGGGCATCAATTGTGTGTGCTACGCTGCTCCTCTGAAAGTAAGTCATGTCATTCGTTTTCATCTGACATTGTGACATCAGTGTTACATGAAAGTTGCTTGTCATTGTTACATGACAGTAGGTTGTCGTTAGACAAAGCTGCATGAAGTGTGAACTGGAGCGTTCTTGGATCCAGAAAAAAAAGTGTTTTTTGGAGAATGTGGGCATCGATCCCACTACCTCTCGCATGCTAAGCAAGCACTCTACCATTTGAGCTAATTCCCCAGGCTTTATGATTTGCCACAAGGAGCAACCAAGAGGGTCCAGTCTTGTCAGGCTATGCTGTTGGTGGACTTGTTCGTTTACGCGCCAGCACTGGCCGAGGCTCTGTGCATCCTAAAAATGTTGCTCCGTTACAAGCGGCCGGTTAGCTCAGTTGGTTAGAGCGTGGTGCTAATAACGCCAAGGTCGTGGGTTCGATCCCCGTACTGGCCATGAGGTACATTTTGAGTTGTTGTTTTTCTTTATCCTCTGCATTGGCTTCAAGGAAACTTCCCACAGCTTTGTTTGTGGGCATCAATTGTGTGTGCTACGCTGCTCCTCTGAAAATAAGTCATGTCATTCGTTTTCATCTGACATTGTGACATCAGTGTTACATGAAAGTTGCTTGTCATTGTTACATGACAGTAGGTTGTCGTTAGACAAAGCTGCATGAAGTGTGAACTGGAGCGTTCTTGGATCCAGAAAAAAATGTGGTTTTTGGAGAATGTGGGCATCGATCCCACTACCTCTCGCATGCTAAGCAAGCACTCTACCATTTGAGCTAATTCCCCAGGCTTTATGATTTGCCACAAGGAGCAACCAAGAGGGTCCAGTCTTGTCAGGCTATGCTGTTGGTGGACTTGTTCGTTTACACGCCAGCACTGGCCGAGGCTCTGTGCATCCTAAAAATGTTCCTCCGTTACAAGCGGCCGGTTAGCTCAGTTGGTTAGAGCGTGGTGCTAATAACGCCAAGGTCGTGGGTTCGATCCCCGTACTGGCCATGAGGTACATTTTGAGTTGTTGTTTTTCTTTATCCTCTGCATTGGCTTCAAGGAAACTTCCCACAGCTTTGTTTGTGGGCATCAATTGTGTGTGCTACGCTGCTCCTCTGAAAATAAGTCATGTCATTCGTTTTCATCTGACATTGTGACATCAGTGTTACATGAAAGTTGCTTGTCATTGTTACATGACAGTAGGTTGTCGTTAGACAAAGCTGCATGAAGTGTGAACTGGAGCGTTCTTGGATCCAGAAAAAAATGTGGTTTTTGGAGAATGTGGGCATCGATCCCACTACCTCTCGCATGCTAAGCAAGCACTCTACCATTTGAGCTAATTCCCCAGGCTTTATGATTTGCCACAAGGAGCAACCAAGAGGGTCCAGTCTTGTCAGGCTATGCTGTTGGTGGACTTGTTCGTTTACACGCCAGCACTGGCCGAGGCTCTGTGCATCCTAAAAATGTTCCTCCGTTACAAGTGGCCGGTTAGCTCAGTTGGTTAGAGCGTGGTGCTAATAACGCCAAGGTCGTGGGTTCGATCCCCGTACTGGCCATGAGGTACATTTTGAGTTGTTGTTTTTCTTTATCCTCTGCATTGGCTTCAAGGAAACTTCCCACAGCTTTGTTTGTGGGCATCAATTGTGTGTGCTACGCTGCTCCTCTGAAAATAAGTCATGTCATTCGTTTTCATCTGACATTGTGACATCAGTGTTACATGAAAGTTGCTTGTCATTGTTACATGACAGTAGGTTGTCGTTAGACAAAGCTGCATGAAGTGTGAACTGGAGCGTTCTTGGATCCAGAAAAAAATGTGGTTTTTGGAGAATGTGGGCATCGATCCCACTACCTCTCGCATGCTAAGCAAGCACTCTACCATTTGAGCTAATTCCCCAGGCTTTATGATTTGCCACAAGGAGCAACCAAGAGGGTCCAGTCTTGTCAGGCTATGCTGTTGGTGGACTTGTTCGTTTACACGCCAGCACTGGCCGAGGCTCTGTTCATCCTAAAAATGTTCCTCCATTACAAGTGGCCGGTTAGCTCAGTTGGTTAGAGCGTGGTGCTAATAACGCCAAGGTCGTGGGTTTGATCCCCGTACTAGCCATGAGGTACATTTTGATTTGTTGTTTTTCTTTATCCTCTGCATTGGCTTCAAGGAAACTTCCCAGAGCTTTGTTTGTGGGCATCAATTGTGTGTGCTACGCTGCTCCTCTGAAAGTAAGTCATGTCATTCGTTTTCATCTGACATTGTGACATCAGTGTTACATGAAAGTTGCTTGTCATTGTTACATGACAGTAGGTTGTCGTTAGACAAAGCTGCATGAAGTGTGAACTGGAGCGTTCTTGGATCCAGAAAAAAAAGTGTTTTTTGGAGAATGTGGCATCGATCCCACTACCTCTCGCATGCTAAGCAAGCACTCTACCATTTGAGCTAATTCCCCAGGCTTTATGATTTGCCACAAGGAGCAACCAAGAGGGTCCAGTCTTGTCAGGCTATGCTGTTGGTGGACTTGTTCGTTTACACGCCAGCACTGGCCGAGGCTCTGTGCATCCTAAAAATGTTCCTCCGTTACAAGCGGCCGGTTAGCTCAGTTGGTTAGAGCGTGGTGCTAATAACGCCAAGGTCGTGGGTTCGATCCCCTCAGGCCATGAGGTACATTTTGAGTTGTTGTTTTTCTTTATCCTCTGCATTGGCTTCAAGGAAACTTCCCACAGCTTTGTTTGTGGGCATCAATTGTGTGTGCTACGCTGCTCCTCTGAAAATAAGTCATGTCATTCGTTTTCATCTGACATTGTGACATCAGTGTTACATGAAAGTTGCTTGTCATTGTTACATGACAGTAGGTTGTCGTTAGACAAAGCTGCATGAAGTGTGAACTGGAGCGTTCTTGGATCCAGAAAAAAATGTGTTTTTTGGAGAATGTGGGCATCGATCCCACTACCTCTCGCATGCTAAGCAAGCACTCTACCATTTGAGCTAATTCCCCAGGCTTTATGATTTGCCACAAGGAGCAACCAAGAGGGTCCAGTCTTGTCAGGCTATGCTGTTGGTGGACTTGTTCGTTTACACGCCAGCACTGGCCGAGGCTCTGTTCATCCTAAAAATGTTCCTCCATTACAAGTGGCCGGTTAGCTCAGTTGGTTAGAGCGTGGTGCTAATAACTCCAAGGTCGTGGGTTCGATCCCCGTACTAGCCATGAGGTACATTTTGATTTGTTGTTTTTCTTTATCCTCTGCATTGGCTTCAAGGAAACTTCCCAGAGCTTTGTTTGTGGGCATCAATTGTGTGTGCTACGCTGCTCCTCTGAAAGTAAGTCATGTCATTCGTTTTCATCTGACATTGTGACATCAGTGTTACATGAAAGTTGCTTGTCATTGTTACATGACAGTAGGTTGTCGTTAGACAAAGCTGCATGAAGTGTGAACTGGAGCGTTCTTGGATCCAGAAAAAAAAGTGTTTTTTGGAGAATGTGGCATCGATCCCACTACCTCTCGCATGCTAAGCAAGCACTCTACCATTTGAGCTAATTCCCCAGGCTTTATGATTTGCCACAAGGAGCAACCAAGAGGGTCCAGTCTTGTCATGCTATGCTGTTGGTGGACTTGTTCGTTTACACGCCAGCACTGGCCGAGGCTCTGTGCATCCTAAAAATGTTCCTCCGTTACAAGCGGCCGGTTAGCTCAGTTGGTTAGAGCGTGGTGCTAATAACGCCAAGGTCGTGGGTTCGATCCCCTCAGGCCATGAGGTACATTTTGAGTTGTTGTTTTTCTTTATCCTCTGCATTGGCTTCAAGGAAACTTCCCACAGCTTTGTTTGTGGGCATCAATTGTGTGTGCTACGCTGCTCCTCTGAAAATAAGTAATGTCATTCGTTTTCATCTGACATTGTGACATCAGTGTTACATGAAAGTTGCTTGTCATTGTTACATGACAGTAGGTTGTCGTTAGACAAAGCTGCATGAAGTGTGAACTGGAGCGTTCTTGGATCCAGAAAAAAATGTGGTTTTTGGAGAATGTGGGCATCGATCCCACTACCTCTCGCATGCTAAGCAAGCACTCTACCATTTGAGCTAATTCCCCAGGCTTTATGATTTTCAACAAGGAGCAACCAAGAGGGTCCAGTCTTGTCAGGCTATGCTGTTGGTGGACTTGTTCGTTTACACGCCAGCACTGGCCAAGGCTCTGTTCATCCTAAAAATGTTCCTCCATTACAAGTGGCCGGTTAGCTCAGTTGGTTAGAGCGTGGTGCTAATAACTCCAACGTCGTGGGTTCGATCCCCGTACTAGCCATGAGGTACATTTTGAGTTGTTGTTTTTCTTTATCCTCTGCATTGGCTTCAAGGAAACTTCCCACAGCTTTGTTTGTGGGCATCAATTGTGTGTGCTACGCTGCTCCTCTGAAAATAAGTAATGTCATTCGTTTTCATCTGACATTGTGACATCAGTGTTACATGAAAGTTGCTTGTCATTGTTACATGACAGTAGGTTGTCGTTAGACAAAGCTGCATGAAGTGTGAACTGGAGCGTTCTTGGATCCAGAAAAAAATGTGGTTTTTGGAGAATGTGGGCATCGATCCCACTACCTCTCGCATGCTAAGCAAGCACTCTACCATTTGAGCTAATTCCCCAGGCTTTATGATTTGCCACAAGGAGCAACCAAGAGGGTCCAGTCTTGTCAGGCTATGCTGTTGGTGGACTTGTTCGTTTACACGCCAGCACTGGCCGAGGCTCTGTTCATCCTAAAAATGTTCCTGCATTACAAGTGGCCGGTTAGCTCAGTTGGTTAGAGCGTGGTGCTAATAACTCCAAGGTCGTGGGTTCGATCCCCGTACTAGCCATGAGGTACATTTTGATTTGTTGTTTTTCTTTATCCTCTGCATTGGCTTCAAGGAAACTTCCCAGAGCTTTGTTTGTGGGCATCAATTGTGTGTGCTACGCTGCTCCTCTGAAAGTAAGTCATGTCATTCGTTTTCATCTGACATTGTGACATCAGTGTTACATGAAAGTTGCTTGTCATTGTTACATGACAGTAGGTTGTCGTTAGACAAAGCTGCATGAAGTGTGAACTGGAGCGTTCTTGGATCCAGAAAAAAAAGTGTTTTTTGGAGAATGTGGCATCGATCCCACTACCTCTCGCATGCTAAGCAAGCACTCTACCATTTGAGCTAATTCCCCAGGCTTTATGATTTGCCACAAGGAGCAACCAAGAGGGTCCAGTCTTGTCATGCTATGCTGTTGGTGGACTTGTTCGTTTACACGCCAGCACTGGCCGAGGCTCTGTGCATCCTAAAAATGTTCCTCCGTTACAAGCGGCCGGTTAGCTCGGTTGGTTAGAGCGTAGTGCTAATAACGCCAAGGTCGTGGGTTCGATCCCCTCAGGCCATGAGGTACATTTTGGGTTGTTGTTTTTCTTTATCCTCTGCATTGGCTTCAAGGAAACTTCCCACAGCTTTGTTTGTGGGCATCAATTGTGTGTGCTACGCTGCTCCTCTGAAAATAAGTCATGTCATTCGTTTTCATCTGACATTGTGACATCAGTGTTACATGAAAGTTGCTTGTCATTGTTACATGACAGTAGGTTGTCGTTAGACAAAGCTGCATGAAGTGTGAACTGGAGCGTTCTTGGATCCAGAAAAAAATGTGGTTTTTGGAGAATGTGGGCATCGATCCCACTACCTCTCACATGCTAAGCAAGCACTCTACCATTTGAGCTAATTCCCCAGGCTTTATGATTTTCAACAAGGAGCAACCAAGAGGGTCCAGTCTTGTCAGGCTATGCTGTTGGTGGACTTGTTCGTTTACACGCCAGCACTGGCCGAGGCTCTGTTCATCCTAAAAATGTTCCTCCATTACAAGTGGCCGGTTAGCTCAGTTGGTTAGAGCGTGGTGCTAATAACTCCAACGTCGTGGGTTCGATCCCTGTACTAGCCATGAGGTACATTTTGATTTGTTGTTTTTCTTTATCCTCTGCATTGGCTTCAAGGAAACTTCCCAGAGCTTTGTTTGTGGGCATCAATTGTGTGTGCTACGCTGCTCCTCTGAAAGTAAGTCATGTCATTCGTTTTCATCTGACATTGTGACATCAGTGTTACATGAAAGTTGCTTGTCATTGTTACATGACAGTAGGTTGTCGTTAGACAAAGCTGCATGAAGTGTGAACTGGAGCGTTCTTGGATCCAGAAAAAAAAGTGTTTTTTGGAGAATGTGGCATCGATCCCACTACCTCTCGCATGCTAAGCAAGCACTCTACCATTTGAGCTAATTCCCCAGGCTTTATGATTTGCCACAAGGAGCAACCAAGAGGGTCCAGTCTTGTCAGGCTATGCTGTTGGTGGACTTGTTCGTTTACACGCCAGCACTGGCCGAGGCTCTGTGCATCCTAAAAATGTTCCTCCGTTACAAGCGGCCGGTTAGCTCAGTTGGTTAGAGCGTGGTGCTAATAACGCCAAGGTCGTGGGTTCGATCCCCGTACAGACCATGATGTACATTTTGAGTTGTTGTTTTTCTTTATCCTCTGCATTGGCTTCAAGGAAACTTCCCACAGCTTTGTTTGTGGGCATCAATTGTGTGTGCTACGCTGCTCCTCTGAAAATAAGTCATGTCATTCGTTTTCATCTGACATTGTGACATCAGTGTTACATGAAAGTTGCTTGTCATTGTTACATGACAGTAGGTTGTCGTTAGACAAAGCTGCATGAAGTGTGAACTGGAGCGTTCTTGGATCCAGAAAAAAATGTGTTTTTTGGAGAATGTGGGCATCGATCCCACTACCTCTCGCATGCTAAGCAAGCACTCTACCATTTGAGCTAATTCCCCAGGCTTTATGATTTTCAACAAGGAGCAACCAAGAGGGTCCAGTCTTGTCAGGCTATGCTGTTGGTGGACTTGTTCGTTTACACGCCAGCACTGGCCGAGGCTCTGTTCATCCTAAAAATGTTCCTCCATTACAAGTGGCCGGTTAGCTCAGTTGGTTAGAGCGTGGTGCTAATAACTCCAACGTCGTGGGTTCGATCCCCGTACTAGCCATGAGGTACATTTTGATTTGTTGTTTTTCTTTATCCTCTGCATTGGCTTCAAGGAAACTTCCCACAGCTTTGTTTGTGGGCATCAATTGTGTGTGCTACGCTGCTCCTCTGAAAGTAAGTCATGTCATTCGTTTTCATCTGACATTGTGACATCAGTGTTACATGAAAGTTGCTTGTCATTGTTACATGACAGTAGGTTGTCGTTAGACAAAGCTGCATGAAGTGTGAACTGGAGCGTTCTTGGATCCAGAAAATTTTTTGTTTTTTGGAGAATGTGGGCATCGATCCCACTACCTCTCGCATGCTAAGCAAGCACTCTAACATTTGAGCTAATTCCCCAGGCTTTATGATTTGCCACAAGGAGCAACCAAGAGGGTCCAGTCTTGTCAGGCTATGCTGTTGGTGGACTTGTTCGTTTACACGCCAGCACTGGCCGAGGCTCTGTTCATCCTAAAAATGTTCCTCCATTACAAGTGGCCGGTTAGCTCAGTTGGTTAGAGCGTGGTGCTAATAATGCCAAGGTCGTGGGTTCGATCCCCGTACTGGCCATGAGGTACATTTTGAGTTGTTGTTTTTCTTTATCCTCTGCATTGGCTTCAAGGAAACTTCCCACAGCTTTGTTTGTGGGCATCAATTGTGTGTGCTACGCTGCTCCTCTGAAAATAAGTCATGTCATTCGTTTTCATCTGACATTGTGACATCAGTGTTACATGAAAGTTGCTTGTCATTGTTACATGACAGTAGGTTGTCGTTAGACAAAGCTGCATGAAGTGTGAACTGGAGCGTTCTTGGATCCAGAAAAAAATGTGTTTTTTGGAGAATGTGGGCATCGATCCCACTACCTCTCGCATGCTAAGCAAGCACTCTACCATTTGAGCTAATTCCCCAGGCTGTATGATTTGCCACAAGGAGCAACCAAGAGGGTCCAGTCTTGTCAGGCTATGCTGTTGGTGGACTTGTTCGTTTACACGCCAGCACTGGCCGAGGCTCTGTGCATCCTAAAAATGTTGCTCCGTTACAAGCGGCCGGTTAGCTCAGTTGGTTAGAGCGTGGTGCTAATAACGCCAAGGTCGTGGGTTCGATCCCCGTACTGGCCATGAGGTACATTTTGAGTTGTTGTTTTTCTTTATCCTCTGCATTGGCTTCAAGGAAACTTCCCACAGCTTTGTTTGTGGGCATCAATTGTGTGTGCTACGCTGCTCCTCTGAAAATAAGTCATGTCATTCGTTTTCATCTGACATTGTGACATCAGTGTTACATGAAAGTTGCTTGTCATTGTTACATGACAGTAGGTTGTCGTTAGACAAAGCTGCATGAAGTGTGAACTGGAGCGTTCTTGGATCCAGAAAAAAATGTGGTTTTTGGAGAATGTGGGCATCGATCCCACTACCTCTCGCATGCTAAGCAAGCACTCTACCATTTGAGCTAATTCCCCAGGCTTTATGATTTGCCACAAGGAGCAACCAAGAGGGTCCAGTCTTGTCAGGCTATGCTGTTGGTGGACTTGTTCGTTTACACGCCAGCACTGGCCGAGGCTCTGTGCATCCTAAAAATGTTCCTCCGTTACAAGCGGCCGGTTAGCTCAGTTGGTTAGAGCGTGGTGCTAATAACGCCAAGGTCGTGGGTTCGATCCCCGTACTGGCCATGAGGTACATTTTGAGTTGTTGTTTTTCTTTATCCTCTGCATTGGCTTCAAGGAAACTTCCCACAGCTTTGTTTGTGGGCATCAATTGTGTGTGCTACGCTGCTCCTCTGAAAATAAGTCATGTCATTCGTTTTCATCTGACATTGTGACATCAGTGTTACATGAAAGTTGCTTGTCATTGTTACATGACAGTAGGTTGTCGTTAGACAAAGCTGCATGAAGTGTGAACTGGAGCGTTCTTGGATCCAGAAAAAAATGTGTTTTTTGGAGAATGTGGGCATCGATCCCACTACCTCTCGCATGCTAAGCAAGCACTCTACCATTTGAGCTAATTCCCCAGGCTTTATGATTTGCCACAAGGAGCAACCAAGAGGGTCCAGTCTTGTCAGGCTATGCTGTTGGTGGACTTGTTCGTTTACACGCCAGCACTGGCCGAGGCTCTGTGCATCCTAAAAATGTTCCTCCTTTACAAGTGGCTGGTTAGCTCAGTTGGTTAGAGCGTGGTGCTAATAATGCCAAGGTCGTGGGTTCGATCCCCGTACTGGCCATGAGGTACATTTTGAGTTGTTGTTTTTCTTTATCCTCTGCATTGTCTTCAAGGAAACTTCCCACAGCTTTGTTTGTGGGCATCAATTGTGTGTGCTACGCTGCTCCTCTGAAAATAAGTCATGTCATTCGTTTTCATCTGACATTGTGACATCAGTGTTACATGAAAGTTGCTTGTCATTGTTACATGACAGTAGGTTGTCGTTAGACAAAGCTGCATGAAGTGTGAACTGGAGCGTTCTTGGATCCAGAAAAAAATGTGTTTTTTGGAGAATGTGGGCATCGATCCCACTACCTCTCGCATGCTAAGCAAGCACTCTACCATTTGAGCTAATTCCCCAGGCTGTATGATTTGCCACAAGGAGCAACCAAGAGGGTCCAGTCTTGTCAGGCTATGCTGTTGGTGGACTTGTTCGTTTACACGCCAGCACTGGCCGAGGCTCTGTGCATCCTAAAAATGTTCCTCCGTTACAAGCGGCCGGTTAGCTCAGTTGGTTAGAGCGTGGTGCTAATAACGCCAAGGTCGTGGGTTCGATCCCCGTACTAGCCATGAGGTACATTTTGATTTGTTGTTTTTCTTTATCCTCTGCATTGGCTTCAAGGAAACTTCCCAGAGCTTTGTTTGTGGGCATCAATTGTGTGTGCTACGCTGCTCCTCTGAAAGTAAGTCATGTCATTCGTTTTCATCTGACATTGTGACATCAGTGTTACATGAAAGTTGCTTGTCATTGTTACATGACAGTAGGTTGTCGTTAGACAAAGCTGCATGAAGTGTGAACTGGAGCGTTCTTGGATCCAGAAAAAAATGTGTTTTTTGGAGAATGTGGGCATCGATCCCACTACCTCTCGCATGCTAAGCAAGCACTCTACCATTTGAGCTAATTCCCCAGGCTTTATGATTTGCCACAAGGAGCAACCAAGAGGGTCCAGTCTTGTCAGGCTATGCTGTTGGTGGACTTGTTCGTTTACACGCCAGCACTGGCCGAGGCTCTGTGCATCCTAAAAATGTTGCTCCGTTACAAGCGGCCGGTTAGCTCAGTTGGTTAGAGCGTGGTGCTAATAACGCCAAGGTCGTGGGTTCGATCCCCGTACTGGCCATGAGGTACATTTTGAGTTGTTGTTTTTCTTTATCCTCTGCATTGGCTTCAAGGAAACTTCCCACAGCTTTGTTTGTGGGCATCAATTGTGTGTGCTACGCTGCTCCTCTGAAAATAAGTCATGTCATTCGTTTTCATCTGACATTGTGACATCAGTGTTACATGAAAGTTGCTTGTCATTGTTACATGACAGTAGGTTGTCGTTAGACAAAGCTGCATGAAGTGTGAACTGGAGCGTTCTTGGATCCAGAAAAAAATGTGGTTTTTGGAGAATGTGGGCATCGATCCCACTACCTCTCGCATGCTAAGCAAGCACTCTACCATTTGAGCTAATTCCCCAGGCTTTATGATTTGCCACAAGGAGCAACCAAGAGGGTCCAGTCTTGTCAGGCTATGCTGTTGGTGGACTTGTTCGTTTACACGCCAGCACTGGCCGAGGCTCTGTGCATCCTAAAAATGTTCCTCCGTTACAAGCGGCCGGTTAGCTCAGTTGGTTAGAGCGTGGTGCTAATAACGCCAAGGTCGTGGGTTCGATCCCCGTACTGGCCATGAGGTACATTTTGAGTTGTTGTTTTTCTTTATCCTCTGCATTGGCTTCAAGGAAACTTCCCACAGCTTTGTTTGTGGGCATCAATTGTGTGTGCTACGCTGCTCCTCTGAAAATAAGTCATGTCATTCGTTTTCATCTGACATTGTGACATCAGTGTT
This sequence comes from Salvelinus alpinus, assembly GCF_045679555.1. Classification (NCBI taxonomy): domain Eukaryota; kingdom Metazoa; phylum Chordata; class Actinopteri; order Salmoniformes; family Salmonidae; genus Salvelinus; species Salvelinus alpinus. The sequence goes on along the minus strand of NC_092111.1, from coordinate 1,251,437 downwards.
ACATGAAAGTTGCTTGTCATTGTTACATGACAGTAGGTTGTCGTTAGACAAAGCTGCATGAAGTGTGAACTGGAGCGTTCTTGGATCCAGAAAAAAATGTGTTTTTTGGAGAATGTGGGCATCGATCCCACTACCTCTCGCATGCTAAGCAAGCACTCTACCATTTGAGCTAATTCCCCAGGCTTTATGATTTGCCACAAGGAGCAACCAAGAGGGTCCAGTCTTGTCAGGCTATGCTGTTGGTGGACTTGTTCGTTTACACGCCAGCACTGGCCGAGGCTCTGTGCATCCTAAAAATGTTCCTCCGTTACAAGCGGCCGGTTAGCTCAGTTGGTTAGAGCGTGGTGCTAATAACGCCAAGGTCGTGGGTTCGATCCCCGTACTGGCCATGAGGTACATTTTGAGTTGTTGTTTTTCTTTATCCTCTGCATTGGCTTCAAGGAAACTTCCCACAGCTTTGTTTGTGGGCATCAATTGTGTGTGCTACGCTGCTCCTCTGAAAATAAGTCATGTCATTCGTTTTCATCTGACATTGTGACATCAGTGTTACATGAAAGTTGCTTGTCATTGTTACATGACAGTAGGTTGTCGTTAGACAAAGCTGCATGAAGTGTGAACTGGAGCGTTCTTGGATCCAGAAAAAAATGTGGTTTTTGGAGAATGTGGGCATCGATCCCACTACCTCTCGCATGCTAAGCAAGCACTCTACCATTTGAGCTAATTCCCCAGGCTTTATGATTTGCCACAAGGAGCAACCAAGAGGGTCCAGTCTTGTCAGGCTATGCTGTTGGTGGACTTGTTCGTTTACACGCCAGCACTGGCCGAGGCTCTGTTCATCCTAAAAATGTTCCTCCATTACAAGTGGCCGGTTAGCTCAGTTGGTTAGAGCGTGGTGCTAATAACTCCAAGGTCGTGGGTTCGATCCCCGTACTAGCCATGAGGTACATTTTGATTTGTTGTTTTTCTTTATCCTCTGCATTGGCTTCAAGGAAACTTCCCAGAGCTTTGTTTGTGGGCATCAATTGTGTGTGCTACGCTGCTCCTCTGAAAGTAAGTCATGTCATTCGTTTTCATCTGACATTGTGACATCAGTGTTACATGAAAGTTGCTTGTCATTGTTACATGACAGTAGGTTGTCGTTAGACAAAGCTGCATGAAGTGTGAACTGGAGCGTTCTTGGATCCAGAAAAAAAAGTGTTTTTTGGAGAATGTGGCATCGATCCCACTACCTCTCGCATGCTAAGCAAGCACTCTACCATTTGAGCTAATTCCCCAGGCTTTATGATTTGCCACAAGGAGCAACCAAGAGGGTCCAGTCTTGTCAGGCTATGCTGTTGGTGGACTTGTTCGTTTACACGCCAGCACTGGCCGAGGCTCTGTGCATCCTAAAAATGTTCCTCCGTTACAAGCGGCCGGTTAGCTCAGTTGGTTAGAGCGTGGTGCTAATAACGCCAAGGTCGTGGGTTCGATCCCCTCAGGCCATGAGGTACATTTTGAGTTGTTGTTTTTCTTTATCCTCTGCATTGGCTTCAAGGAAACTTCCCACAGCTTTGTTTGTGGGCATCAATTGTGTGTGCTACGCTGCTCCTCTGAAAATAAGTCATGTCATTCGTTTTCATCTGACATTGTGACATCAGTGTTACATGAAAGTTGCTTGTCATTGTTACATGACAGTAGGTTGTCGTTAGACAAAGCTGCATGAAGTGTGAACTGGAGCGTTCTTGGATCCAGAAAAAAATGTGGTTTTTGGAGAATGTGGGCATCGATCCCACTACCTCTCGCATGCTAAGCAAGCACTCTACCATTTGAGCTAATTCCCCAGGCTTTATGATTTTCAACAAGGAGCAACCAAGAGGGTCCAGTCTTGTCAGGCTATGCTGTTGGTGGACTTGTTCGTTTACACGCCAGCACTGGCCGAGGCTCTGTGCATCCTAAAAATTTTCCTCCGTTACAAGCGGCCGGTTAGCTCAGTTGGTTAGAGCGTGGTGCTAATAACGCCAAGGTCGTGGGTTCGATCCCCGTACTGGCCATGAGGTACATTTTGAGTTGTTGTTTTTCTTTATCCTCTGCATTGGCTTCAAGGAAACTTCCCACAGCTTTGTTTGTGGGCATCAATTGTGTGTGCTACGCTGCTCCTCTGAAAATAAGTCATGTCATTCGTTTTCATCTGACATTGTGACATCAGTGTTACATGAAAGTTGCTTGTCATTGTTACATGACAGTAGGTTGTCGTTAGACAAAGCTGCATGAAGTGTGAACTGGAGCGTTCTTGGATCCAGAAAAAAATGTGGTTTTTGGAGAATGTGGGCATCGATCCCACTACCTCTCGCATGCTAAGCAAGCACTCTACCATTTGAGCTAATTCCCCAGGCTTTATGATTTGCCACAAGGAGCAACCAAGAGGGTCCAGTCTTGTCAGGCTATGCTGTTGGTGGACTTGTTCGTTTACACGCCAGCACTGGCCGAGGCTCTGTGCATCCTAAAAATGTTCCTCCGTTACAAGCGGCCGGTTAGCTCAGTTGGTTAGAGCGTGGTGCTAATAACGCCAAGGTCGTGGGTTCGATCCCCGTACTGGCCATGAGGTACATTTTGAGTTGTTGTTTTTCTTTATCCTCTGCATTGGCTTCAAGGAAACTTCCCACAGCTTTGTTTGTGGGCATCAATTGTGTGTGCTACGCTGCTCCTCTGAAAATAAGTCATGTCATTCGTTTTCATCTGACATTGTGACATCAGTGTTACATGAAAGTTGCTTGTCATTGTTACATGACAGTAGGTTGTCGTTAGACAAAGCTGCATGAAGTGTGAACTGGAGCGTTCTTGGATCCAGAAAAAAATGTGTTTTTTGGAGAATGTGGGCATCGATCCCACTACCTCTCGCATGCTAAGCAAGCACTCTACCATTTGAGCTAATTCCCCAGCCTTTTTGATTTGCCACAAGGAGCAACCAAGAGGGTCCAGTCTTGTCAGGCTATGCTGTTGGTGGACTTGTTCGTTTACACGCCAGCACTGGCCGAGGCTCTGTGCATCCTAAAAATGTTCCTCCGTTACAAGTGGCCGGTTAGCTCAGTTGGTTAGAGCGTGGTGCTAATAACGCCAAGGTCGTGGGTTCGATCCCCGTACTGGCCATGAGGTACATTTTGAGTTGTTGTTTTTCTTTATCCTCTGCATTGGCTTCAAGGAAACTTCCCACAGCTTTGTTTGTGGGCATCAATTGTGTGTGCTACGCTGCTCCTCTGAAAATAAGTCATGTCATTCGTTTTCATCTGACATTGTGACATCAGTGTTACATGAAAGTTGCTTGTCATTGTTACATGACAGTAGGTTGTCGTTAGACAAAGCTGCATGAAGTGTGAACTGGAGCGTTCTTGGATCCAGAAAAAAATGTGGTTTTTGGAGAATGTGGGCATCGATCCCACTACCTCTCGCATGCTAAGCAAGCACTCTACCATTTGAGCTAATTCCCCAGGCTTTATGATTTGCCACAAGGAGCAACCAAGAGGGTCCAGTCTTGTCAGGCTATGCTGTTGGTGGACTTGTTCGTTTACGCGCCAGCACTGGCCGAGGCTCTGTGCATCCTAAAAATGTTCCTCCGTTACAAGCGGCCGGTTAGCTCAGTTGGTTAGAGCGTGGTGCTAATAATGCCAAGGTCGTGGGTTCGATCCCCGTACTGGCCATGAGGTACATTTTGAGTTGTTGTTTTTCTTTATCCTCTGCATTGGCTTCAAGGAAACTTCCCACAGCTTTGTTTGTGGGCATCAATTGTGTGTGCTACGCTGCTCCTCTGAAAATAAGTCATGTCATTCGTTTTCATCTGACATTGTGACATCAGTGTTACATGAAAGTTGCTTGTCATTGTTACATGACAGTAGGTTGTCGTTAGACAAAGCTGCATGAAGTGTGAACTGGAGCGTTCTTGGATCCAGAAAAAAATGTGTTTTTTGGAGAATGTGGGCATCGATCCCACTACCTCTCGCATGCTAAGCAAGCACTCTACCATTTGAGCTAATTCCCCAGGCTTTATGATTTGCCACAAGGAGCAACCAAGAGGGTCCAGTCTTGTCAGGCTATGCTGTTGGTGGACTTGTTCGTTTACACGCCAGCACTGGCCGAGGCTCTGTGCATCCTAAAAATGTTCCTCCGTTACAAGCGGCCGGTTAGCTCAGTTGGTTAGAGCGTGGTGCTAATAACGCCAAGGTCGTGGGTTCGATCCCTGTACTGGCCATGAGGTACATTTTGAGTTGTTGTTTTTTTTTATCCTCTGCATTGGCTTCAAGGAAACTTCCCACAGCTTTGTTTGTGGGCATCAATTGTGTGTGCTACGCTGCTCCTCTGAAAATAAGTCATGTCATTCGTTTTCATCTGACATTGTGACATCAGTGTTACATGAAAGTTGCTTGTCATTGTTACATGACAGTAGGTTGTCGTTAGACAAAGCTGCATGAAGTGTGAACTGGAGCGTTCTTGGATCCAGAAAAAAATTTGGTTTTTGGAGAATGTGGGCATCGATCCCACTACCTCTCGCATGCTAAGCAAGCACTCTACCATTTGAGCTAATTCCCCAGGCTTTATGATTTGCCACAAGGAGCAACCAAGAGGGTCCAGTCTTGTCAGGCTATGCTGTTGGTGGACTTGTTCGTTTACACGCCAGCACTGGCCGAGGCTCTGTTCATCCTAAAAATGTTCCTCCATTACAAGTGGCCGGTTAGCTCAGTTGGTTAGAGCGTGGTGCTAATAACGCCAAGGTCGTGGGTTCGATCCCCGTACTAGCCATGAGGTACATTTTGATTTGTTGTTTTTCTTTATCCTCTGCATTGGCTTCAAGGAAACTTCCCAGAGCTTTGTTTGTGGGCATCAATTGTGTGTGCTACGCTGCTCCTCTGAAAATAAGTCATGTCATTCGTTTTCATCTGACATTGTGACATCAGTTTTACATGAAAGTTGCTTGTCATTGATACATGACAGTAGGTTGTCGTTAGACAAAGCTGCATGAAGTGTGAACTGGAGCGTTCTTGGATCCAGAAAAAAAAGTGTTTTTTGGAGAATGTGGGCATCGATCCCACTACCTCTCGCATGCTAAGCAAGCACTCTACCATTTGAGCTAATTCCCCAGGCTTTATGATTTGCCACAAGGAGCAACCAAGAGGGTCCAGTCTTGTCAGGCTATGCTGTTGGTGGACTTGTTCGTTTACACGCCAGCACTGGCCGAGGCTCTGTGCATCCTAAAAATGTTCCTCTGTTACAAGAGGCCGGTTAGCTCAGTTGGTTAGAGCTTGGTGCTAATAACGCCAAGGTCGTGGGTTCGATCCCCGTACTGGCCATGAGGTACATTTTGAGTTGTTGTTTTTCTTTATCCTCTGCATTGGCTTCAAGGAAACTTCCCACAGCTTTGTTTGTGGGCATCAATTGTGTGTGCTACGCTGCTCCTCTGAAAATAAGTCATGTCATTCGTTTTCATCTGACATTGTGACATCAGTGTTACATGAAAGTTGCCTCTCATTGTTACATGACAGTAGGTTGTCGTTAGACAAAGCTGCATGAAGTGTGAACTGGAGCGTTCTTGGATCCAGAAAAAAATGTGGTTTTTTGAGAATGTGGGCATCGATCCCACTACCTCTCGCATGCTAAGCAAGCACTCTACCATTTGAGCTAATTCCCCAGGCTTTATGATTAGCCACAAGGAGCAACCAAGAGGGTCCAGTCTTGTCAGGCTATGCTGTTGGTGGACTTGTTCGTTTACACGCCAGCACTGGCCGAGGCTCTGTGCATCCTAAAAATGTTCCTCTGTTACAAGTGGCCGGTTAGCTCAGTTGGTTAGACCGTGGTGCTAATAACGCCAAGGTCGTGGGTTCGATCCCTGTACTGGCCATGAGGTACATTTTGAGTTGTTGTTTTTCTTTATCCTCTGCATTGGCTTCAAGGAAACTTCCCACAGCTTTGTTTGTGGGCATCAATTGTGTGTGCTACGCTGCTCCTCTGAAAATAAGTCATGTCATTCGTTTTCATCTGACATTGTGACATCAGTGTTACATGAAAGTTGCTTGTCATTGTTACATGACAGTAGGTTGTCGTTAGACAAAGCTGCATTAAGTGTGAACTGGAGCGTTCTTGGATCCAGAAAAATTTTTGGTTTTTGGAGAATGTGGGCATCGAACCCTCTACCTCTCGCATGCTAAGCAAGCACTCTACCATTTGAGCTAATTCCCCAGGCTTTATGATTTGCCACAAGGAGCAACCAAGAGGGTCCAGTCTTGTCAGGCTATGCTGTTGGTGGACTTGTTCGTTTACACGCCAGCACTGGCCGAGGCTCTGTGCATCCTAAAAATGTTCCTCCGTTACAAGTGGCCGGTTAGCTCAGTTGGTTAGAGCGTGGTGCTAATAACGCCAAGGTCGTGGGTTTGATCCCCGTACTGGCCATGAGGTACATTTTAAGTTTTTTTTTTTTTTTATCCTCTGCATTGGCTTCAAGGAAACTTCCCACAGCTTTGTTTGTGGGCATCAATTGTGTGTGCTACGCTGCTCCTCTGAAAATAAGTCATGTCATTCGTTTTCATCTGACATTGTGACATCAGTGTTACATGAAAGTTGCTTGTCATTGTTACATGACAGTAGGTTGTCGTTAGACAAAGCTGCATGAAGTGTGAACTGGAGCGTTCTTGGATCCAGAAAAAAATGTGGTTTTTGGAGAATGTGGGCATCGATCCCACTACCTCTCGCATGCTAAGCAAGCACTCTACCAGTTGAGCTAATTCCCCAGGCTTTATGATTAGCCACAAGGAGCAACCAAGAGGGTCCAGTCTTGTCAGGCTATGCTGTTGGTGGACTTGTTCGTTTACACGCCAGCACTGGCCGAGGCTCTGTGCATCCTAAAAATGTTCCTCCGTTATAAGCGGCTGGTTAGCTCAGTTGGTTAGAGCGTGGTGCTAATAACGCCAAGGTCGTGGGTTCGATCCCCGTACTGTCCATGAGGTACATTTTGAGTTGTTGTTTTTTTTTATCCTCTGCATTGGCTTCAAGGAAACTTCCCACAGCTTTGTTTGTGGGCATCAATTGTGTGTGCTACGCTGCTCCTCTGAAAATAAGTCATGTCATTCGTTTTCATCTGACATTGTGAAATCAGTGTTACATGAAAGTTGCTTGTCATTGTTACATGACAGTAGGTTGTCGTTAGACAAAGCTGCATGAAGTGTGAACTGGAGCGTTCTTGGATCCAGAAAAAAATGTGGTTTTTAGAGAATGTGGGCATCGATCCCACTACCTCTCGCATGCTAAGCAAGCACTCTACCATTTGATCTAATTCCCCAGGTTTTATGATTTGCCACAAGGAGCAACCAAGAGGGTCCAGTCTTGTCAGGCTATGCTGTTGGTGGACTTGTTCGTTTACACGCCAGCACTGGCCGAGGCTCTGTGCATCCTAAAAATGTTCCTCCGTTACAAGCGGCCGGTTAGCTCAGTTGGTTAGAGCGTGGTGCTAATAACGCCAAGGTTGTGGGTTTGATCCCCGTACTGGCCATGAGGTACATTTTGAGTTGTTGTTTTTTTTAATCCTCTGCATTGGCTTCAAGGAAACTTCCCACAGCTTTGTTTGTGGGCATCAATTGTGTGTGCTACGCTGCTCCTCTGAAAATAAGTCATGTCATTCGTTTTCATCTGACATTGTGACATCAGTGTTACATGAAAGTTGCTTGTCATTGTTACATGACAGTAGGTTGTCGTTAGACAAAGCTGCATGAAGTGTGAACTGGAGCGTTCTTGGATCCAGAAAAAAATGTGGTTTTTGGAGAATGTGGGCATCGATCCCACTACCTCTCGCATGCTAAGCAAGCACTCTACCATTTGAGCTAATTCCCCAGGCTTTATGATTTGCCACAAGGAGCAACCAAGAGGGTCCAGTCTTGTCAGGCTATGCTGTTGGTGGACTTGTTCGTTTACACGCCAGCACTGGCCGAGGCTCTGTGCATCCTAAAAATGTTCCTCCGTTACAAGCGGCCGGTTAGCTCAGTTGGTTAGAGCGTGGTGCTAATAACGCCAAGGTCGTGGGTTCGATCCCCGTACTGGCCATGAGGTACATTTTGAGTTGTTGTTTTTCTTTATCCTCTGCATTGGCTTCAAGGAAACTTCCCACAGCTTTGTTTGTGGGCATCAATTGTGTGTGCTACGCTGCTCCTCTGAAAATAAGTCATGTCATTCGTTTTCATCTGACATTGTGACATCAGTGTTACATGAAAGTTGCCTCTCATTGTTACATGACAGTAGGTTGTCGTTAGACAAAGCTGCATGAAGTGTGAACTGGAGCGTTCTTGGATCCAGAAAAAAATGTGTTTTTTTGAGAATGTGGGCATCGATCCCACTACCTCTCGCATGCTAAGCAAGCACTCTACCATTTGAGCTAATTCCCCAGGCTTTATGATTAGCCACAAGGAGCAACCAAGAGGGTCCAGTCTTGTCAGGCTATGCTGTTGGTGGACTTGTTCGTTTACACGCCAGCACTGGCCGAGGCTCTGTGCATCCTAAAAATGTTCCTCTGTT